>NC_088687.1:37774705-37890214 GCF_028017835.1 Emys orbicularis
ACCACACCCAGCCCTGTTCTGAAGCGTCAGTGAACACCAGAAAGAGCTTGTCAAACTCCTGGTTTACCAGCACCGGGCCCTTGACCAGAGCCTCTTTCAGAGCACAGAGACCCCTCTGGCACTGCTTGGTCCAGATCACCTTATCTGGCTTACCCTTCTTACATACCTTAGTGATTCGGGTGGCTATGAAGCTAAAGTGGGGCACGAATCTCCGGTAGTAGCCCGCCATCCCAATGAAAGCCTGGACCTGCTTTTTAATCTGGGGAACGGGCCCATCTCTGATCACCTCCACCTGAGCCGGCTCTGGCTTTAGGCAGCCGCCCCCCATTTTGTGGCCCAGGTATGACACCTCTCACATCCCCCCGCCCCCCTTGCACTTCCCAGCTTTTATAGTCAGACCTGTGTCCTGGAGCCAGTCCAGCGCTTGTTTAACCTGGGCCACATGGTCCTCCCAGGTCTGGCTAAAAATGCAGATACCACTATATGCCAAGGCAAAATTCTCCATCTGAATGAGTATCTGGTCCACCAGGCGCTGGAAGGTGGCAGGTGCCTCATTTAGGCCCAAAGGTAGGACCAGGAACTCTTATAACCCCAGAGGGGTGATAAAAGCAGATTTCTGCCGAGCATCCGGATCCAAAGGTACTTGCCCGTAGTCCTTGGTGAGATCCATAGTAGTGAGATAACGACCCCCCCCCCCACCCCCGGCTAGAAGATCATCAGGCCTAGGCATGGGGTAGGCATCGAACTTGGTGATGGAATTAAGCCTCCGGTAATCCACACAAAACCAGATTGACCCGTCCTTCTTGCGGATCAACACTGCGGGAGAGGCCCAAGGGCTGGAAGACAGCTGGATCACCCCTAAAGCCAGCATGTCCTTGACCTCTCTGTCTCTCTCCAGGTTGGGCTTTTTTCCCAGTGACCTGGAACGGGGAGCATCTTACCGGGGGGGTGGGCTCCTGTCTCCACCTGGTGGACAGCCAGGTTAACAGAACAAGGAGCAATGGTCTCAAGTTGCAGTGGGGGAGGTCTAGGTTGGATATTAGGAAACACTATTTCACTAGGAGGGTGGTGAAGCACTGGAATGCGTTACCTAGGGAGGTGGTGGAGTCTCCTTCCTTGGAGGTTTTTAAGGCCCGGCTTGACAAAGCCCTGGCTGGGATGATTTAGTTGGGAATTGGTCCTGCTTTGAGCAGGGGGTTGGACTAGATGACCTCCTGAGGTCCCTTCCAACCCTGATTTTCTAGGATTCTACTGAGCCCAGGCTGGTTGGAGAGCAGCGCCTCTCGGATCTCCGCCTACTGGGCAGGGGTTAGCTGGTCTGAGAGGGGAATTGATTCCGGCAAAGGGCCGGCCCCGTCTCAGGGAATCGATCCACGAGTGGGTCATCTTCCTGCTCCTCCCACTGGCCACAAATGGCCAGTACCAAATTCTCCGTGTCAAAGTATGGCTTCATCATGTTGACATGGTACACCCAGTGGCTGTGAGCCCGGTTAGACAGTTTCACTACATAGTTTACCTCATTCAGCTGCTTGATGACCTTGAAGGGCCCATCCCAGGCAGGCTGTAGTTTGTTCTGTGGATGTGACGAAGTGGGGTTTTATTTATCTTGTTATGTTGCATGTGAGTCTTACTGTCCTGTACTAATACTGTGTGTACCTTAGTTTCCCAGTGTAATGCACCAATACTTAGCTGGTGGGAATTGGGTGTGTGATTTTGCGGAGGCCCTCAGGGCAGGTGAGACTGCCCAGCTATTTGCATCTATGTAACCTGAGACCCAGGAGGGGGGTGCGGCCAGGTGACACCTTTGGCCTGGGAAGTGAGACAAAGAAGGAGGAGGGGCATCAAGGGGAGTGTCCGAGGTCAGCTGGCTGGAGGCTGGCAGTCTGCCTTGGGGGACTGGAAAAGGGGAATCCAGGGCGTCTGGCCCAGGATTCCCAAGATGGACTTGACTGAAAGGCACAGATGTTTGTAATAGTTACGTCTGTTCTACGCTGTGTTCCTGTCAACGAATAAACCTTCTGTTTTACGCTGGCTAAGAGTCACCTCTGACTGCAGAGTTGGGGTGCAGGGCCCTCTGGCTTCCTCAGCAGCCTCGCCTGGGCAGACTTGCTGCTGGAAGCGCACGGTGAGGAAGGGGCTGCTGAATGCTCCAAGGTCAGACCCAGGAAGGTCGAAGCTCTGTAAGCTTCTTGCCCTGGAGACAGTATGCTCAAAGAGAGGAGGCATGCTAGACCGGAGTCCTGCCTGGCTTCGTATGGAGTAGTTCCAGAGCATCGCCCGGTGACTCCGTGACAGCTGGTGCAGAGGTGGGATCAAACTGCACCCCATGGAGAGAGCATCCTGCAGTAAGTGACTGGGGAGCAATAAAACAAAGGGGGATTAGCGAGAGACGGGCATGCTGGAGGCTCTGAGAGGTGCAATTCCAGGAGGCGGAGGAGCCTCTGGCTTAACCCCCAAGAAAGAGTGGACCCCTGAGAATGGCTGTCGCACTGAACGGGTTCCTCCCAGGGATTGTGGGGAGCTGAGAAAGTACAGGCCTGTGAGTCCGTGACCCCTTGGGAACAGCATGGAGATGGCCTATAACCATGTCCTTAAGAAGGACACTGTAGAGCTGTGCAGAGAGAGAGGGCCGCGCATTGGAAAATTCACCAAGGCACAGCTGATTGCCCAGTTGGAAGAGAACGATCACTCTAAGGACCCAGTTCCTGAGCCAGCTTGGGCTGCGAGAGAGGCTGGGAGCAGCCAGGCAGCCCATCTACCCGACCAGCAGGGGATCTTCCCGACCGAGTTCCCCGTTGGTGGAGCTGAGACAGTTGGAGTTGGAAAAGGGACAGAAACTGAAAGAGCTGGAGGACCATGAGAGGGAATGGGAGGACCGTCAGAGACAGAGGCAGCATGAACTGGCGATGGCAGAGCGGAGAAGCAGAGAGACCCCTACCGTGGTGAGTGCGGACGGGCCCAGGCTAGCTAAGCCCGTAGGGAACTCAGCTATAAAAGTGCTGCCTCAGTTTAAGGAAGGGGATGATATAGATGCCATCTGCACTGCCCTTGAGAAGGTCTGCAATGTGCACCAGGTTGACCCTGCAGACATCTTTGGCATCTCACCCCCTTACTGGGTCCCAAACCATTAGAGATGTTCAGCCAGATGGATGAGGTGGAAGCAGGGGACTATGAACTGTTCAAACAAGTCCTGCTGCGCAAGTTTCAGCTGACCCCCGAGGTGTACAGGAAAAGGTTCCTGAGTGTGCAGAAGACCCAGGGGATGACCTGTCTGGAACTGGTCAAGCTGATGGGGGAAATACACCCGCAAGTGGGTGAATGGGGCGGGGCCCAGACCAAGGAGGACGTGATTGAACGAATGGAGCTGGAGCAATGATATGAACTCTGTCCCCCTGACCTGAGGATGTAGTTTGCGGACAAGAGGCCGAAGGACCTGTGCCACGCAGGGCTACTGGCAGACGAGTTTGTGGATAGCAGGTCGGGATATGGAATGGAATCCCAGGGGGACAGGCCCACGTCAGTGCAGAAGGGGGGGGGGGTGTCACCCAGGGGCTTCCCTGAAGGGAGTCTTGGATAAATCCCTCCTGAGAGGCACAGCCAATACCAGAGCTGACCCACCAGCCCCTGGAGACCAACGGGACCTGAGGTGTAATTACTGTGGGCAGGGGGGCCACAGATGGGCCCGGTGCCAAAAGCTCAGGGACAGAATGAGCAAACCGAGCCCTCAAAGGGGCTGGATCCCCAGGCAGGTGGGGCTGGCGGTTTAGCAATGGCCCAAGAGGGAGAAGTCTCCCAGGCCAGCTCCTCGGGGAGGCTTGATGCTCAGTCTACAGGGTGGGGGTGGGGCGGCCCCTGAGGAGCGAGTGCCTCATTTCCCTGGAGGTGGATGGGAAGCAGATCACTGGGACGTGAGGTGACACTGGCCCGGCCCGAGGTGGTGGCCCCAAACCGGGTGGTGTCCAACACCTACCTAACCCTGACGGGTGTCTGCGAGCCCCCATGTAAGGTACCCAAGGCCAGGGTACATCTGAAATAGGAGGCCAAGGAGGGGGCCTAAAGATGTGGGGGTGCATTATCAGTTGCCAACCGAGGTGCTGATGGGGGGCGTGACCTGGCAGATTGGCCGGGCAGCCCCCAGAGTGCCCTAGTCATCACCTGTAGCCAGAGCCAGCGAAGGGCATTCTGCCCTGACACGGGGGCGGTGGCCTGCCGGGGGTGCAGGTTCCTACCCCAGCGGGAAAAGAGTGACTGGGGACAGGACTTGGCGGGGCTGCGGCCTGGGACCCAGCCGCTGAGAGGGAGCAGTCCTCATCCCTTCCCCAGCCGCTGAAAGATCCCTCTTTAGAGCAGCTAAGGGAACTTGCTGGCCACAGCACGGCGAAACCCCTGGGGGTAGGCTGCCAGGAAAGATTCCTGTGGCAGAAGGGATTCCTGTATTGGGAATGGGCTCCCCAAGAGGAAGTGGAACTGTGGGGGGGGGGAGGGGAGATCAGGAGACAGCCAGTGGTCCCCCCCAGAAGTACTGCCGCAGGCTACTGTACCTGGCCCATGATGTCCCCCTCTCGGGATACCAGGAAATCCAGCGCACCAGGCAGAGGCTGCTACAGCACTTTTACTGGGCCGGGATCTTTGATGCCATCCAGCAGTACTGCAGGTCCTGCAATCCCTGCAGAGGGTGGGGAAGGCCTAGCACAAGGAGAAAGCAGCTTTGAGGCCCCTGCCCATCAGAGAGGAGCCTTTCCAGAAGGTGGCCGTGGACATAGTGGGACCCCTCAGCAAGGCAACTCGGACAGGGGACAAAAATACATTCTGGGGGTGGTAGATTTCGCTACTCCCTATCCTGAGGAGGTGGCCTTGTCCTTTATCGAGGCAGACACACTGCTGACTGTTTTCAGCAGAGTAGGGTTCCCCAAGGAGCTCCTTACAGGCCAGGGCTCCAATTTCATGTCAACTCTGCTCCGGTGCTTGTGGGAGAAGTGTGGGGTCCGACGCACCTGGGCCTCAGCGTATCACCTTCAGTCCAACAGGCTGGTGAACAGGTTCAATGGGACCCTGAAGATGCTGCTGAAAACCTTTATGAACCAGCACTCACATGACTGGGACAAGTTGTGATGTTATTGATATAATCTGGGACCATATAGATCATTGTTGCAACCAAGGTCCTGTAGTGACACCAAATCTGGTATAAAGGAGGTCAAATAAGGTCTCTAAGACAAGGTTATGGTTTGCTGGTTCTGTTTATGCTATCTGGATGCATATATCATTGTTGTACTTAAAGTTATAAGTATTGGCTCTATACTGTCTGTATTTCATAATTATGCTGTGCTTCTGGGTGACACCCCAGACAGGTTAGTGTCAGCTCTGCCTAGCCTGCTTGATGGCCCATTAAGGACCATCGGCTATACAATTGACCCACTGAGAGAAGGCAAATACGCCTTGTAACTCAGCAAAGTAGGCAGGGACTTGCCCATGTGACTCCAGACTCCATTTTGCTGTAATTTTCCACAGTAAGGACAAAGAGGTGTTCTTACACCTGGAAAAGACTATAAAAGGCTGATGCCTCATTTCCATCTTGTTGTCACTTCTGCTTCTTACCTCTGGAGGGACTTTGTGTAGAGCTGCCGTTTGTAGCAAAGGACTGATGACCCATCCCAGCTGGGGATGTACTCCAGAGACTGGATTTGAACTTGCAGTTTACTCTATCACGGCTACAAGCCTGAACCAAGAACTTTGCCATTACTGTATGTCATGGATTCCATTTAACCAATTCTCTCTCATCTATATCTTTTTCCTTTTATGAATAAACCTTTAGATTTTGGCAACAGCGTGATTTGTGGGTAAGATCTGATTTGTATATTGACATGGGTCTGGGGCTTGGTCCTTTGGGATCAAGAGAACCTTTTTTTCTTTTACTGAGGTATTGGTTTTCATAACCATTTGTCCCCATAACAAGTGGCACTGGTGGGGATACCGGGAAACTGGAGTGTCTAAGGGAACTGCTTGTGTGACTTGTGGTTAGCCAGTGGGGTGAGACCAAAGTCCTCTTTGTCTGGCTTGCCTTAGAGGTGGAAAAACCCCAGCCTTGGGCTGTAACTGCCCTGTTTTAAGCAATTTGTCCTGAATTGGCACTCTCAGTTGGGTCCTGCCAGAACCAGCATCGTTCCAGTGGCGTAGTCATGCTAGGATCCACAGAACCAAGTCAATTAAGCTTTGGGTCAGAACCCCACGCTATCCAAATTTGAATTTTGGGATTGAGAGTTTGGTTGGTTAAAGAGCAGTTGCAATGGGTGAGCAAAGAGCATATGAGGGCCTTGGCAAAAAAGCCCTGGAAGATTTGTGTTCAGAAAAGGGGATAAGCTTTAGAAAGAAAGCTACAAATCAAGAACTGAGAGAGCTGTTAATGGCCAGTGATCAGGGGGCAAGAGCGCAGCCCTTACCGGAGGCTACAGAAGATGCAGAAAAAATTAGAGTACGGAAGGTAACAAATAAAGTGCAACTTGAGCATGAAAGGAATCTAGCAGATCTTCGATTGCTGGAAAAAACAAACAAAAAACAGCTGAATTAGAAAGAGAAGCCAATGAGAGAGAAGAAAGAGCTCGTAAGGGGCGTCTGGAGCTGCTGGCTGCGGAGGAGAAAGCTCCACAGATGGAACAGGAGATGGCCAAACTTCATCTCCAAGTAATGGAAGAGTGGAGAAAGTCATCACCACCTAGTGCTCCACTTCCCCACCGCCACAAGAAAAACTGGGAAAGGAAGAGTCCCATTTACAATGATACTGAGGATAGAAAGGAGTTTTTGTCTACCTTTGAATGCCTCTGCAATCTGTACCAGATCCCTGATGATCAGCGAATGCCTGTCCTGCTGACCAGACTGACTGGAAAAGCCAGGGAGGTATTTAATGAACTGGGGGAAACAAGAAGCCTTGGATTATGAGCGGTTTAAAGATTCTGTGTTAAGGCAGTTCAAGGTTACTCCTGAATCTTACAGAGTTAAGTTTAGAAAGTTTCAAGTGTCTAATGATTGCACTTCTGTAGAATGTGCTCATAAGCCGATGGGTTTTGTTAAAAAGTGGGTTGTGGGAGCAAAGGTGCATGGGAGTTTTGAAAAACTGCTGGATTTAATAATTTTGGAACAACAGTTCTTGGACATTGTGCCTGACCATGTGATAGCAGCTGTGTGCGATAGGAACCCTGAGTCAGTCCTATGGGCTGCAGAGATTGCGGATGCCCCTACCCAAAACAGAGCTCGAGAAGGGTGTAAACCCCCGGAGAAAACTAATCACCATTCTCCCCAGTTCAAGAGGGGGGGGGGGGGAAGGATTTAAAAGTAAACCTGGCCCTGACTATTCTAAAGGAGCTCATGGGGGCCCAGAGGATAGGAACTCTCACCACAAGAATAAACAGGTTAAATGCTATCACTGTGGTGTGCCACATGAGACCAGATTGCCCGACCCTGAAGGGCAGCCCAAAACCAGCAACCCCAAATGCCACGGTAAATGCTAATCCTGTTATAAACTCACAGGCAAGCCACACACAGCCCACCGTTGGTGCCCTGTGTGCAAATGCGGTTTCTGTGGTCTCTGAAGAATTTGACCTTAAAACTCATATTAAAGCTAAATATGGGAAAAATAATGCAGAGTTTATTACCAGTGCAGAAGTGAACGGAGTAAGGCGTATGGCATGGAGGGACACCGCAGCCGATATTACTTTGGTTAAAGCAAGTCTTGTCACAGAGGAAGATTATTGGCCAGATGAAAGTAACCGTTGTAGCCTTATCTGAGTATTTTGTCAGGGCGTCTTTGGCTAAAATCCACCTGAAATGGAAGGGATTTGAGGGCACCATGGTTGTGGGAGTAAAAAAAACACAATCCCTAAGGATTTTAGGATTGGAAATGATATTAAAGCTATGTTCAGTCAAGTTAACACAAACCAGGCACAGGAGAGGTTGTGTCTAAAGTTGTGTCTTTGGAAGGTTTTTCCAAGAGTTTGTCTTTGGAAAGTAGTAGTTTGGCTGTGAATGACGTTTCTGAATGTCTGCCTAATGTTTCAGAAGTGAATCTGGAATTAGATCAAGCACAGAAAGATCTCATTGGCCAGGAAAATGTTTCTCAGGAGCAGATTAAAGTGGATGGACAGATGGAAGCCCTAGCCGAGGGAGGAAAGGGTAGATTTTTAAGGGGTAATGAACTGGTGGCTAGTACAGCTTACAAAAGTGAACCTGAAAAGGGTAACTCTGATTTGCTGAAAGTAGCTCAGGGTAGTGAAAAGAGCAGTAGTTTATCTGTTGGGAGTGGAAATGTGTCTGTTAAAGAAAGTTTGGATGAGCCTAGGCAGCCTTGTGAGCTGATGGCTTTATCTAGTCAGCAGTTTGGGAAGGCCAGGATAGCGGAAAATGAGTGTCCCTATACCTTACTTGTTTCCTGTGGGGAGAATTGTGACAGTGAAGGAAATGTGCCTGTGTCCGTCAGGGGTATTTTGACTTGCCTTTGGAGGAAGCTACTTCGGTCTCCAAGCAGTTGTCTGTGAACAGCCCTGCGTGCTGGGACAAGGGAAATGAGATCCCAAGCGTTGTGTTTGGTAAAGGAGAATGCGTCTCTGGCTCTTCTTTGTGAAGCAGACAGAAGGTGCCTTTCAGCCTGTGATGGTTGAGGATAGTGCAGTGGTCTCAGAGTTGGTTCTGGATTCAACTAAAGCCCAGGAAGGGAATGGTCCTAAGTTTGTGTCGGCTAGGGAGAATGGCACTGTAACTAGGTTGCATCCAGTTGGTGTCTTAGCAGAATCCCAGAGACCAGACAGTTCTGGTGCTTGTATTTTACCTGTTGCTAATGTGTGGTTGGAAAAGGATGTAGCAATTCTGTCTGATCAGGGTGATATCCTAGCCAGGACACAAGGAGAGCAGAAAGGTGATTTGGTTGTGTTACCTACTGATGGTGTGGAAACTTGTGGCAAGAAGGAAAAAAAAATTCCTGAACTTGTGTGTGGCCAGCTTGTTGGAAAGACAATGGTGTTGGGACAGGAATGTCTCCATGCTAATTCTTTAAGTGAGCAGTCTGTGCTTCAGGGTGTGAGGACAGATTTGGTTACTGGTGTTTCAGAGCAGAACGGTTTTAGGGCTGAATGCTTGAGGCCGCAGGGGAGAGCAAGCAAACTCTCACCCTCAGACTCTTTGGATTTGTGTGGTCTCTCTTTAGGACAGAATCCAGCCTTAAAATTGGTAGCAACTAAGAATTTAAAAGCTAGTGTTTGTGTTGATGCAAATGACCTGACTGACTGGGAAAAAACAGACTTGCTAATAGCTGTTAGCACAGACAGCACACCCAATCAGCCAGTGAATTCTGTTAAGCAAGAGAAATCAGGATTTAAACCTTCAGGACATGGAGGAAAGAGAGAACTTACTTTTGCAAAGGGAAGCCACACGTTAATCCTAAAATGCCCAAACTCCAATGGTATTGAGCCAAAGGTGTGGCATAACAAACATGATTGTAAATGGACACTTGCAATAAGAACAAATTCATTGCTAATGGTAATTTTTGTAACTAAGGTGTTGCTATTACCAAGAACTGTAAAAATGTGCAATGTGCCTAATCTTCTAGGGGGGAGAACACACACACCTTGAACATGTTAAAAGAATTACATGAGAACATACTTTATGTTAAGGGCCTTGTTAAACTGATAATTCACAGTTGATGCCTGTAAACAGTATTGGAATTTTTCACATGGGAAAAGACATTCCAAACCTAATGTGCTGTATGAAAAGGGAAACCGAGGCATACTACCACATTGCTGTCATGGCTAAATGCCAGGATTCCTATACTATAGACAACATTAATATCTACATTGACTTGATGTTAACTGGGTTCCAAACATTTGCCAGAGCTTGTATGGATAAAGTAGCTACGTTCTTTAGCATTTGGCAAAAGAAAATGAGACATACAGAAACCATGTTGCAAGAGCAGATCCAATCCATTATTGTTCTAACCAAGTTTTACCTTGAGTTTGTAAAGAAATTAAATCAGGTTATTGAACGTGACTTTGATCAACCATTTCTGTTTTACACTAATACGGCTTCTAACCCAATACTAGCTGTAGTGAGACGGAACCAAGGATGGGGGGCTCTTGGGCTGAAGTCAGTGATGTTGGGGTCATCCCTTCCTGCATCAATTTTGCATTGGGGTGTGACATTATTGATATAATCTGGGACCATTAGATCATTGTTGCAACCAAGGTCCTGTAGTGGCACCAAATCTGGTATAAAGGAGGTCAAATAAGGTCTCTAAGACAAGGTTAGGGTTTGCTGGTTATGATTATGCTATCTGGATGCATATATCATTGTTGTATTTAAAGTTATAAGTATTGGCTCTATACTGTCTGTATTTCAAAATCATGCTGTGCTTCTAGGCGACACCCCAGACAAGTCAGTGTCAGCTCTGCCTAGCCTGCTTGATGGCCCATTAAGGACCATCGGCTATACAATTGACCCATTGAGAGAATGCAAATATGCCTTGTAACTCAGCAAAGTAGGCAGGGACTTGCCCATGTGACTCCAGACTCCATTTTGCTGTAGTTTTCCACAGTAAGGACAAAGAGGTGTTCTTACACCTGGAAAAGACTATAAAAGGCTGATGCCTCATCTCCATCTTGTCTTCAATCCTGCTTCTTACCTCTGGAGGGACTTTGTGTAGAGCTGCCGTTTGTAGCAAAGGACTGATGACCCATCCCAGCTGGGGATGTACTCCAGAGACTTGATTTGAACCTGCAGTTTAGTCTAGGACATCTACAAGCCTGAACCAATAACCTTGCCATTACTGTATGTCATGGATTCCATTTAACCAATTCTCTCTCATCTATATCTTTTTCCTTTTATGAATAAACCTTTAGATTCTAAAGGATTGGCAACAGTGTGATTTGTGGGTAAGATCTGATTTGTATATTGACCTGGGGCTTGGTCCTTTGGGATCAAGAGAACCTTTTTTCTTTTACTGAGGTATTGGTTTTCATAACCATTTGTCCCCATACCGAGTGGCACGGTTGGTGATATTGGGAAACTGGAGTGTCTAAGGGACCTGCTTGTGTGACTTGTGGTTAGCCAGTGGGGTAAGACCAAAGTCTTCTTTGTCTGGCTGGTTTGCGCAGAAGTAGAAAAACCCAGCCTTGGTCTACCTGCCCTGTTTTAAGCAATTTGTCCTGAACTGGCACTCTCAGTTGGGTCCCACCAGAACCAGCATCGTTCCACAAGTATTTACCCCACCTGTTGTTCCCGTACTGGGAAGTGCCCCAGAAATCAACCGTGTTCTCTCCCATACAGCAACTCGAAAGGAGGAGAGTGAGGGGACCTATGGACTTGTTGAGGGACGAATGGGAGGGGAAGGCCTCCCCTGATGGAAAATCAGAAGTGGAGTATGTACTGACTTTCTGGGAAATGCTTGCTGAGCTCATGGACTTGGCCGGGGGGAATTTAGCCAGGGCCCACGGTAAGCAAAAGGTCTGGTACAACCGCTCAGCGCGTTCCCGCTCCTATGTTACCGGGGACCAGGTGACAGCTCTCATTCCCAGAAGAACGAACAAACTACAGGCTGCCCAGGACAGGCCCTTTAAGGTCATCAAGCAGCTGAATGAGATAAACTATGTAGGGAAACCCTTGCGGCCAGAGTCAGGCGCCAGCACAATGAGAGTCCATGAAAATGTTACATTTCTTCTGGGATGATTAGATCCTCAACAGCTGGACACATCTTCATGAAACTTATTCAACAGAAGAATGGCCATACTGGGTCAGACCAAAGGTCCAGCTAGCCCAGTACCCGGTCTTCCAACAGTGGCCAATGCCAGGTGCTTCACAGGAAATGAAAACAACAAGTAATCATCATGCGATCCACCCCATGGCCCATGGCCAGTTTTGGGCAAACAGAGGCTAGGGACACCATCCCTCTTTCCAACAGATTTTGCAATTTAAAGCAGATTCACCCAGTCCCTTAACTGCCATCATAAAGACACACGTACATATGCTGGACATGGACGTTAGAGAAGCAAACTTTTACATTTCTACCTTTCTTGTATGACTCTCCGGGCCAAATGTTTAGCAGACCTCCTTAAAGGCTTCAACATTCGTAGGCAGATTTATTTGCATGGCAAATTGGTCAGTTACATGTAGTTTCTGGATTTGCCTAAGACTTTGTGCAAATGCCAAGGTTTGGCCCTAAAAGGCCTGTTAGCTAGCAGTCAACAGGAAACTAAAACCTACTTCTAAGGCAGATAGGTAATTTATTTACTGGCTTTGAAATATTGGCTTCACCTCCTCAGTATCTACTGCCTGTCCATTAGTCCTTCCCAGAAGGTCAGTAACAAGAATATCCACTTTTATAAACAAAATATTGGCATGCCAAGAAAAGACACCATCAAGGTGAGTTGTCCTAACCCCCTACAACAAGTTATCATGTGTATGTTAAATTGAGGGGAAAACAGTCCGTAAAGTAACCGATTTTTGTTTTAGACTTCCAGGTATGCACAACAGAAGCAGGAAACAACCCCCCTGCCCATCCCAGATGAAGCCCTGGCTGCAGCAATACATGCCTTTACCTTCCACTCTACTGCCTCAATCAGCCCAATCTAGATGAAGCTTCAATTGGTCCAGCATGCTGGCCAAGCTCCTGACAGCATCACCTTGGCAACAGCTTATTAGGCCATGGTCAACGCTCTGCAGTGTCTCCCCAGTGCAGGATTTGCTATGCGGTCCTAGCCCTGATCTAGAAAGCCCCAATAATGTGAGCTAGATCAGGGGCTCTGTGCAACCCTTCAAGAATACACCAATCCACACAAGCAATATGACTGACAGAGCTTGGGGGTGTGTGTGTGCTGTCTGTGCTAACAGCTATTAGCAAGTCTGTCTTCTCCCAGTCAGTCAGTCCATTTGCATCAACACAAACACTAGCTTTTAAATTCTTAGCTGCTACCAATTTTAAGGCTGGATTCTGTCCTAAAGAGAGACCACACAAATCCAAAGAGTCTGAGGGTGAGAGTTTGCTTGCTCTCCCCTGCGGCCTCAAGCATTCAGCCATAAAACTGTTCTGCTCTGAAACACCAGTAACCAAATCTGTCCTCACACCCTGAAGCACAGACAGCTCACTTAAAGAATTAGCATGGAGACATTCCTGTCCCAACACTTCCCTCTGGAGCCGAGAGCCCTCGCCTGTGGAGCATCCCTCTGCTGGAGATCAGGAAGAGCCCATATATTTTACGAAATACAATGCTGGAACATCCTTGAAGGCCTGCCCCCAATAGAGGACAATGGGGCAACCGTCTATTTATGGAATGGGACACATTTTGAAAATACATCCCGTAGGGCTCGTTTCTATACAGCAATGAACAATTCTTTCCTTAAATAATGGTGTTAGCCACCTATATAAAGTACTAGAGTGATGGTTGTTTTACTGTTGGCTAGGGTAGATACATACCCTGCAGCAGCTGGACATGGCACCAGCTGCACAATTACCTAGTGCTTCTATTTTGTGAATTACACTGGGGGGGCAGGGGGGATGTGATCCTTTATTTGGGTTTATTTTCTTGTTTGGGGAATCACGGCTCGCTATGCCAGTGAACAAATGAGTCAGGTGATCTCAGGTTTCTGTGCACGTATGGAATAGGCACATGTATGTATGTATGTATACAAATGAACTGATGTCTGCATGAATATGTTCTGCTTCATCCCAACCCCCCTACTTTTTGCAGTCCAGCATCTTGAGAGTGACAAACACACAAGCAATCCAGAACCATGCAGGTTATGACCTCAGACAGGTAGTGAGGTGGTGAAAAAGGAGTATTTAAGAAAGCATATAATTACAGGAAAATTTAAATTACAGTTTTTGGAAAGAGGAGCTAAATCGGGGCTAATGAAACGGAGTCATTTAGACATACATGCGTACCTGGTTGGATGGTCTCTACACTATGCTGTTTAAGACCCTTGATCAAGACTTTCCAGGGCTTGGCATTTATACCTGGGAAGAGGAAGAGTTCTGATCTTAGGTTGAAATAATCCTGGGAAATGTAGTTCAGCAAGGGACTACAATCGTTTGAATTAGCTGAATTGCAGTATCAAGTCTGTTCTATTATTCTGAGCTACAATGTCTCAGAACTACTCTACCATAAAAGATCCCACAGTCCTTCTGCCTTGGAAGAACATAATTAGGGCCCTGACAAACATTTAGCACCAGATTTTCAAAAGGTAGAATGGTGGGAGCTGGCAGGTATGGAGCACTTTTGAAAGCCTGGCCGCTTCACTAAAGCACCCAAATGGGAACCGAGCTCTTGAAAATGTGGCAACAAGGGATCAATTCTGCTGCAGCACACACTTCCGGTGTCTTATTAGTAAAGTTTCCCACTGAAATCAGGGGATGACTCATGGAATGAAAGTACTGCTCAGTGAAAGTAAAGGAGAGAGGAAGCCAGCCCTTAATGCACAGAATGGGCCTTTTCTAGTGTGGAGTTTATTGTTCCAAGGCAGCACAATTTATGTAGAATTAAAAGAAACAAAAACAAAAACAAACAAAGACAACCTACAACCAAATTTGGGCTAGGCCAGGAGCTAAGTAAATTCAAAGGTTAGCAGCACAATTATTTATAGGACTTACCAGCAATACTTATCCCATCCAAAAAAGAAGTTCCAAGTAGGCAAGCTTTGATTTCATTTTGTAGGACGACATTTCTTCCAAAGGACCTATGGAATATGGAAGTAAACATTTCAAAAGCAAGTGCAACCTGGAGTGATTCCCCCACCCCCTGAACAGTGTATCCAATATGGACAAAGTAAATCACTTCATGTTAACTTGCTGTTGAAAGAATCCCTTCTGCAGAGAGGGGTCTGGCAGCCCATGTACTCACGCAATATAAAAGTGGCCAAGGTCAGTCAGTCATTTACTGTTCACCAAAGGTGCGGTCATCAGCTGGATGTAGACTAGGGCGGAGATACAGTGCTTGCCGTGAGGTGTAGGAAAAGAGAGAGTGGACAAGGAAAACTACAAAAGTGTAGTTATTTCAGACATGCTGCAATTAAAGTAATTTAAGAAAAAGCATTGTAACAGGGTTTACTCACCACCCTGCACTTCCTCATGGCCAGGCATGGCATCACAGTATCCTTGTGGGGTAGCAGCCCTTGTCAACAGTCACTCTGGGACTGTGGTGGTTTCTTTCAGAGAACTCACCCCTCCAGCCAGGGCACAGTCTTTAGTGTGGATGGCTGACCCTGGAAGGAACAGGCTAAAGTTCTAAACTATCTTAACAGAAATAAAAAGCTTCCAGCCTCTCCACAGCTCTTCTTCAGTGAGGTCACATTCAGACTGCAGCCCCCTTACTGAACTCAACTCCCCTTGTACACCACTTGCTTAGGGCTGGGAGGGGAATCCAGTCCCCACCTCAATTCTGGGTTACAGCCCAGAGCCCTGTACTGCACAGCTAAATCAAATCCTCTACCCATAGTGCAGTTTTCCCTGCACCATTTCCTTCCTCACCTCTTTCCTTCCCTTCTAGGTCTCCCAATCTGTCCCCTGGGTGCTCACTCAAGCCCCTGCAGGCACCTTTTGACTCTCTGCATTCTCTTGCCTCCAGCCCTTCCTCAGCTGGGCCCACTCAGTGGTTAAACCTGGAATCACCTAATTTCTCTCAGGTGGGGCCCATTCTGTAATCAGGGCTGGCTTAGTCAGAGGCTCTCTATTATTATCTCAGAGCTCTGGATGATCTCTGAGAGTTGATCTCTCTCTCTCTCTTTCCATATATATATATAAAAAAAAAGTATTGTCAGGCTTTGGCTCTGACCCTCTTACACCAATCACTGTAACTGACTTCTACTCTGGGTTATCGGTTTTCTTTTAAGGATATTGGGCCAGCCAATGGTACCATGCTGCATTCCATGAGCTGAGGATCTGCCCATTGTTCTCATGTTGGGTCAGATTCTGCCACCCTTATGTTGACTAGTACAATACTCCACAAGCAAGCCCCATTGAAATCAGTGTTAGTAGAGTGAGGTATTACTCAGTGTGAGTAGGGGTGACAGAATCTTGCCTATTATGTCTAACTAGTCTTTCTACATGTAGCAATGTAAATTAAAGGCTGTTTTCTAGATACTACACTTTTAAAAGTAGATTTCCCCCCCTGCCTAATGCAGCTGCCATCTTGTCCTTAAGATGCAGCATATTACAGTCGCTGTGTTTTCTCGGTCATGGAAAATTTCTCTTTGTTCAGTCTTTGGGCCCAATTCTGAGAAGTGCTCAGCACCCACTAGTTCAGTGGGAGTTCAGGGTGATCAGTACCTTGCAGGAAGTGCTTAGTGTCTCTTAGGGTTAAGCCCTTTCTTTGATGTTTTTCCTTGACCTGAAATGAAAACAAATCTAGACCGAAGAGTATGTTTTACTCTGTGAGTATGAGCATGAAAAACATCATTCCTGAGACGTGGAATCACCTTTGCCATAGCTTGGAGGTTCTTCAGCTTGTGTAAGATTTTGTGTTTAGGTAACAACTATAGCACCTCTGTCTTGTCTATTTATGTCCTTCTGCTTGTACATCAGTCTGTGTTGTGATCCTGTGTGTCATATCAGCGCACTTACATTTCCTCACACATTATACAAAGAAGTATCTGACAGATGTTCAAGGAGCAGATTTATACCACACAGATTTATACATGGGGAGAATTGGTGCATTCTGACTTACATATTTAGTATATGTTTTTGAAAGTCATAACATTTCAACATGGAAGATAGTTTAACATTTTATTATTTTGCAAATGTCAGTTGCATGCATGCTGCAATTATCTGTGCATCACCAGCATGAACACACAGTCAAGTAACTGAAAACAATCACCCCACTAGATACGAAATTGGTCTTTTGTGAAAGGAGTTGTGCCTAATTTTGGCAATTAATTGAGCTTTGATTATTAGCAGGTAAATATGCCCGATGGGATGTTAGATGGGGTGGGATCTGAGTTACTACAGAGAATTCTTTCCTGGGTGCTGGCTGGTGAGTCTTGCCCACATGCTCAGGGTTTAGCTGATTGCTATATTTGGGGTCGGGAAGGAATTTTCCTCCAGGGCAGATTGGCAGAGGCCCTAGAGGTTTTTCGCCTTCCTCTGCAGCGTGGGGTACGGGTCACTTGCTGGAGGATTCTCTGCACCTTGAGGTCTTTAAACCACAATTCGAGGACTTCAATAACTCAGGCATAGGTTAGGGGTTTGTTACAGGAGTGGGTGGGTGAGCTTCTGTGGCCTGCGTTGTGCAGGAGGTCAGACTAGATGATCATAATGGTCCCTTCTGACCTTAAAGTTTATGAGTCTATGAAGGGTTGCCATGTCAGAAGTTCAGATGAATATAGGCCAAGATGAGCTTTTCTTTTAGCCAAAAAGTTCCCCAAGGTTGGAAAGCCCCTCAAGGGAAATTAGGATTAAAGGGATTTAGTTGATGGCCCTTCCTGGTTATCTAGCACAGTTTTGGTCTAACAGGGAGATGAAGCTGTCCATAAAAGGAAAAGTACAGGCAAGCTTGACACAGACCAAGAGAGAGAGGAAAAGGAGGAGAAATGATGTGGGAAATAGGCCATGAAATTTGTTATGGTGCCATAATTGTTAGATGAACAGTAGGAGTAAGGGAAATATAGAAGATAATTATTTAGCCCTAGTGGGAAGATCTGTTATTTTCTAAACGGTATTTATAGACTGGACAGCCCAACAGCGTTTGGCATTTTATAAAACCTCTAGCTTTGTGAAACAGTTTTTATGATGGTGTCAGGACAATAAACATAACAGTGTCTAGTAGAATGGAGAAAACATCCTCCCCAAAACAGAAATGGTGGAACAGTAAACTGGGTGCCTTGTATAAAATATACAGGGATGAACATGAAGAAAAAAGACACTAAAAATTGTGAAAAGAAACCACCACAGGAAAAATAGGTATCTCGCTTAGCAAGCAAATGAGGCAAGAAACACAGAACACATGGGGCCAAATGGGGCCACCTCTCATCAAAGCTCAAAAATCTGGCTTTGGGTGGACTGTTTTGCCCCTCAGCCTGCTGGGTTGCCAAGGAATAGCTGCAGTGGTGCTCTAGTGGTAGAGCCAAATGGGGTTCCTATACACCTCATCCATTGGTTGTCACCTACTACAGCACAGAGCTGTCTAGTGGCTACACCCACAGCCCTCCATTCTGTTGGAAAGAAAGGCACGACAGAGTTCAAGGGCATAGAGACTTCCCAGCACACACCCTGCTCTCAGCGCAGTACTGCTATTCTGCTTGTATTCTGGTCTGGTATATAAACAGAGGATAGGGCAGCATGTGTGACTTAATAGAGTGGTTGATCAGTTTCTAAAATGTTTGGGAGGTTTTCTACTCTAGGAGGTGCCAGCTTTCATTCTTTTCCACAGCAAAACTGAGCAAAATTGAAGGATGTGTAATCTGATTTTATGAGGTCTTGCCCAAGAAAAGCAAGTATGTCTTAGACCACTTCACCTTTTTACATCGTAGAGACAGTCTCCCTTTGTACAGTTTATAGCCGGTCTAGAGTATCTTGTATCCTGAGATGCAGGACTGAAGGAGATAGGCCTGGGAAATACTTCAGTAACCGCAACACTTTTTCAGTGTGTATATTTTCCTCACATAATGCGCTTGAACTATTTTAAGCATTTTGCTCAATTTTACATAAGGTGGTTACATCTTTACAAAAGGAAATATGATCGTATGTATAATGTATACGTACAATGTAGCATGTGCAATAGAAAGTGATGCTTCCTGACCAATGCAATGTTATAACAAATATATACATGTGGGACTCAGTTATGGCTCTAAGAGTGGGACGGGGGAGCTGCACTGCCTGAGTGGTGGAGGTACAGAGCATCACACCATGAAAATGTTACATTTCTTCTGGGAGGATTAGACCCTGACTAGGTGAACACATCTTTAGGAAACTGTCGGCCAGAGTTGGCAGTGGCCCTGGCCCGGTGGCCAGAGTTGGTGCCGGCACAATGAGAGTCCATGAAAATGTTACATTTCTTCTGGGAGGATTAGATCCTCAATAGCTGAACACATCTTTATGAAACTTGCGGCCACCGTCGACACCGCCTCTGGCCTTGCAGCCAAGCAAGTCAGTATATACAGCTTTCCTCTGGGTGTCGTCTTAGGGAAAGGACCCAGACTATCTACACCTACATGCTGAAATGGAACCTCAATTATGGGGAGTGGCTGGAAAGGGGCGTTGACCTGGTCCTATTGCAGCTGGGAGCCATACAAACTCTTCCTCAAAGTCTAACTTCTTCATTACTCCTATAGTGCAGAGGAGAACCTCCTGACAATCATTCCATCACATTGTTTTTAAGCTGTGCTATGTGGAAGAATCTTTTAATCTACTTAAGAGCCATTTGATGTTATCCATCATCTATGACTTTAGGTCTTCCGGTGGGAAAGCCTGTCACAGGTAGATAAAAAGGGAGGAAAACACCACCAATACATCCCCACTGAAGCTCACCTTTATCATCCCACTAGCAGGCTTTCATCATAAAAATAGATGACCCGATGACTTCTGCACGGAACACAAAATCTTTCCACACAAAGCGCCTGAGTGTCCGCATCACTTCTAGGGCTTTGTGAGACCTGCCTTCTGGTCCCTATCAGCGTGGTTCCATTACAGCCACCCTGCCAGGGCTGCCCCAGGCTGGAACAATGGGTGCAGGGGGTGTGAAGCTTTAAGTAAGAAGAGCGACCAAAACATGGTCTCATCATATACCGTGTTTGCAGTTTTGTTCATTTGCTTTCAGTACCCTGCAACATCTTCCCCTGGGATTTCACCCTGGTGTGGAATACAGATGCCCAACGCCGCTGGAAAATCATGGGAGAATGGGGAGCATAGCCCATGACAGTCTGGGGGCTCTGGTAAGTCTGCTTTCTCTGCTTTGCAGCGTGTCTTTCAAAAATTTGAAGCAAAAATCTCAAATTTCTTATAAAAGTGCAGGAAAACTTGGGAGACTCTAACCAAATTAATGTGCACAAAAATGTTTTCATGGTTTCTTCGTGTGATTTTTCTTTTTTAATTTCAGTGAACATAGTTTTCTTGTTGAATTAAAACACATTCTCTGCAATGATGGAAACTCCAGCACAACAGTCTGTGCTAGGGCTTGAGATCCAGAAAATGAAACGTGACCACAGGAAGGGAAGAGAATTAAACAAACCAGAAGAATTCCCCTACCCAAGCAGAGGGGAAGGCAAATGTTAAAAGAGAAGGAACCAGCAAAAGTGGTGAACACTGAATTTCAATTTTAAAAAAAATATTTGAATTCTTTCATCCCAGGGACACACTTGGTAAAAAAATACATAATGTGACTTCTCTGCATAACCTCCTTCTGACCACATTGGAAATCATAGTCATCCATGTGGGTACCTCTCTAGCATGTTTTATTATACTAATTGCTCATCCTGTTTTATGATTTATTCTCAATTTTTCACTACTGTCAGCTACTTGGAGTGATCAACAGGACATGATATTCACACCTTTCAACTACATCTATTACTCAGCTCCAGTATGAATATTAAGATCTGGAAATAACAATTAGTTAAGGTTTCATTTTCTCAGAGCACACTCTCTCCTATAGTTTCACAGAAGGAAGATACCGATGGTTTGTGCTGTCTACATTTTAAACGTGCCTTCTAAATTGGAGGAAATGGTTAAAGTTGAGATTTGCCAATATTTTTGAGGGGCCTAAACCTTTCCTCCAGAGACCCCCCTGTCCCTAATCACCCCTAGGACTCCCACGCCCTATCCAACGCCCCCATTCCCCATCCCGACTGCTCCGCCCCCCAGAGCCTCTGAACCATCCAAACCCCCCCACTCCCTGTCCCCTGACCGTCCCCCCGAGACCCTCTGCCCCTTATCCGACCCCTCAGCCCCGGCCCGGCACCTTTAACACACCGCTCAGAGCAGCGTGTCGGAGCCAGACGCGCCGATCCGCCGGAGCGCGCAGCCCCGCCCCCCAGAGCGCTGCTTTACCGTGTTATATCCGAATTCGTGTTATAGCGGGTCGCCTTATATCGGGGTAGAGGTGTACTTCCCCTCCACCCCTAAAGTACTCCGACTTCTACATATGTAGTGTGTTTCTATTATGATCATGGTTGCTATTTATTAATCTGTCCTCAGGAGAACTATTTCTAGTATTTCAAGGTTTGAGAAGCTTCCTAGAGACTTTTTAAAAAAATATGAACATACTAAATGACTTGCGAGCTTATGTGTGGAAAAGATATTTTCATTTAATTTATTGAGATCAATTCAATGAAAATTATATTTTTTCCCTTTGTGTTTCAACTATTTCCTATTTCATTTCAGCTCCGGCTGCTGCAACTACTGAGGTTAAAACAGAAGGATGCAGTGGAATCCCTCCTCTCTGCTGATTCTTCCCACAGTGACTTCTAACACTCCAGAACGCTTGACGTGTTATGCGATACATTCACTCTGTCCTCATCATATACCGGAGCTTGAGAAGTTTCCTAGAGACATTTATAAAATATGTGAACTGAGCATAAGACTTGTAAGAGTATGAGGCGTAGAAAGATATTTTCATTTAATGTATTGACGTTAATAAATGGAAACATTTATTTTTCCCTTAGTGTTTCAACCAAATCTCATTTCATTCCAGCTGAGGATGCAGTGACTACAGAGCTTAAAACAGTTGGATGAAATTGTATCATGCAGTGGATTCCCTCCTCTCTACTGATTCTTCCCCCACTGACTTCTAAGGCTCCATAATGCTTGACCCCGTATTATGCAATACACTCACTCCATAATGAAATTCCAACTGTCCATATTATAATGTATGTGATAATACTCTGTTGATTTACTCAAAGTTTAAATTGCAAAATGCAGGATATCGATGCAAAAAAGTTACAAGAAAATTAAGAAAAAGGGTTAGACCTTAAACCTTGTTGACATAATGTGTTTGCTATATATTTCTGTGGTTCAACTCTTCTCTGATCAAAATCTCATCTCTGAACTGTAACAGGCAACTTAAGCACAGTATAACAGCATAACAAATATGAACTGGAAAAACTTTCCAAGAAAAAAGATGTGCATAATTTTCCTCTAATGTCAGAACAAAGGGAGAGATTTCAGGTGGCCCCAAGGGGTTTTCAAGCCTCGAGTGTCTCTGAAGGGGAATGGCAAGGTGGCAATCTGGGAAATCTTCCTGCTGCTTTTGCAAAAATCTCTCCGAAACGACCTGAGGTGAGAGTTCCATTCAGATATTCCAACACAGACTCATCAGCAAGTTGGGCATGTGGAGACATGTTTGGTTGCAGTGGTGGAAAATGGGACTCTCTGACCACGAGGTAAGGAGCATAGGCGTGCGCAGCACATTTCATTAGGGTGTGCACCCAGGGAATTTTTTTTTTTTTTTAAAGGTGAACATCATAAAGGGCGGGGTGTGGCAGGGGGTGCTGTGTGCGGGAAGGGGCTCAGGGCAAGGGATTGGGGGGCAGAGGAGGGGTGTGGGATGTATGAGGGGGCTCAGGGAAGGGGGTTGAGGTGCAGGAGGGGTGCGGAGTGCAGCAGGGGGCTGGGGTTCAGGAGGGGTGCAGTGTGCAGGAAGGGGCTCAGGGCAAGGGATTGGGACAGAGGAGGGGTGTGGGGGGCATGAGGGGGCTCAGGGAAGGGGCTTGGGGTGCTTGAGGGGTGCGGAGTGCAGGAGGGGACTCAGGGCAGGGGATTGGGGTGCAGGGTGTGGCAGGGGGCTTAGGACAGGGAGTTGGGGTGCAGGAGAGGTGCAGCAGGGGGCTCAGGACAGGGAGTTGGGGTGCAAGAGGGGTACAGGGTGCAGGCAGGGGGCTCGGGGCAGGGGTTGGGGTGCAAGGTGCAGGCAGGGGGCTCAGGGCAGGGAGCTGTGGGGCACGGGGTTGGGGTGCGAGGTGCAGGCAGGGGGTTGGGGTGAGAGGTGCAGGCAGGGGGCTCAGGGCAGGGAGTTGGGATGCAGGAGGGGTACAGGGTGCAGGCAGGGGGCTCGGGGCAGGGGTTGGGGTGCAAGGTGCAGGCAGGGGGCTCAGGGCAGGAAGCTGTGGGGCACGGGGTTAGGGTGCGAGGTGCAGGCAGGGGGCTCAGGGCAGGAAGCTGTGGGGCACGGGGTTGGGGTGCGAGGTGCAGGCAGGGGGTTCAGGGCAGGGGGTTGGGGTGAGAGGTGCAGGCAGGGGGCTCAGGGCAGGGAGTTGGGATGCAGGAGGGGTACAGGGTGCAGGCAGGGGGCTCATGACAGGGAGTTGGGGTGCAGGAGGGTAGGCTGTTTGCAGGCAGGCCCGGGGCTGGGGATCTGGGCTCCCCGGTCCTGGCAGGCAGGCTCGAGGGCCGGGGAGAGGGGGCCGGGCTGGGCGCTTGGGGCCAGGCCGGGCAGAGGCAGCCGGGGTGGATCGCAGCGGCGCCGGGCTGCTCCCAGGGCTGGACTCAAGGCCGAGGGTGCCGGGCCGGAGCCCCCGAACAGCGCCGGGGAGCTGAGCTCGCAGCCGGGCTGCGGGGGGAGCCTGTAGGCCGGGCTCGCCCCCTGCCCCGGACCTGCTGACTCCCAGGCCCCACTTAAGGTGGGCTGGGCTCAGGGGCGGCCTGACCCCCCCGGGTGGTGCCCGGGCCCCCGGCCAGCGCGGGGAGCCGCAGGCGGGTTTGGGGCCCTGGGCGCTGGAGGGGGGCAGCTGCCTTGGGGGGGGCTGGGGCAGCTGCCTTGGGGGGGGGGCTGGGGCAGCCCCCCCACGGGCCACCTTAAGCGGCTGTGTTGGTGCTGCCGGGTGGGAGGCTGCCAAGGAGCACATGGGGCTGTTAAAGCAGCCAGCCCAGCCCAGCCCTGGGGAAGGGGAGCCCGGCTCAACAGAGCTCCGGCCCGGCGCCCCTTACCCGCAGCGGCGCGCTCCCTGCCTGCCGGGGCCCCATGCCGCGCCGCTCACCACGTCCCCGCCCAGCCCCGGGGGAGGGGAGGGGAGGGGCGGGGCGGCACAGGGCTCTGCACGCTGCCCTTGCCACGCCTCCAGGTACCTCCCCTGAAGCTCCCATTGGCCGCAGTTCCCCGTTCCCGGCCAATGGGAGCTTCGGGAGGCGGTGCCTAGAGCAACCCCCCGGCCCCAGAGCCATGGTGCCCTGATGGCTGCTTCTGAAAGCAGCGCGGGGCCTGCGGCACCACGGGGGGCCAATCCCGCGGGCCGGATCCAAAGCCCCGAGGGGCCAGATCCGGATCCGGCCCATGGGCATTAGGGTGTGCCCGGGCCCACCCCGCACACCCGCCTCTGGTAAGGACCTATAGCTTCCCAGGAGGAAAGTGAAGAGATACCCATTTATTTCATAAAAGACAAGCAGTTCAGCCTCAGTGCTAGCAGGAGAACCCATGTGGAATTATGGGGTTTTCAAATACAGGACAAACTCACAAAGAAGGGTAGAAATTTAAATACCAACGTTTTTAGAAGTACTAATCAAAATCAAGTAATATTTTAGACATGATTTCAAATGAGATGCAGTGGAATTTTAAAAGCTGTTACGACTGCTTCTAGCTGTGCACTGTGAAAATACTTTCAGATCATTTTACGACATTTGTAACAGGATCTTTATGTCAGTCATTTATTTATTGTTCCTATTTATGTATTTATCATAGATATTTGTTTCTTATCAATAAATAATTATTTTATATAAAATGGCAACCTCTAGCAATAATGATTTGAATTAAATACCTATTGAACCAAAAAGAAAAAAGGAGAATAAAAAAGCCCTGTAATTGTTCAGCCTTAAAACCCCAATTCCAGAGAGTACTTATGCACGTGACTAACTTAAAGTATGTGAGCCATCCCACTGCTGTTAGTGCTCCAATCAGGAACATGCTTAAATACATTGATGAATCAGTGTCCCCGTTCACAATAATTCCATATTAAAAATAATAGTTACTGAATGATAATTAGCCTTTCCATTCAAACAGACCACACACCACACCTGAACTCTGCCACTTTTTCCTATTCTACTTTTTACCAGGTTACTTTTCCCCAGAAAACCTTGGCAATTTGGATGTTTGGTGTAGTAGACGGTTGTATTGGAAGAGGCTAGATTGTGCCCTTTCCCCCACTAAGCAAGATTGCATGCATCCCTTAATACACATCAATTGTTAGTTTGTAATTAGCCTGTCCATACCCCATCAATCAGGTTTATGTGCATTCACATACCCTCTCCCCCCACCCAAATCAAATCAGGTTTGTATGTATCCAACACCTACGCACAATACACTTACTAGCACTGCCCCCAATATTAAGTTTGTGCTCACATGCACTCTTATCAGGTTTGTGGCCCCACCGCCTGATCCCATTACCTTTGTGTGCGCCCAGATCAAATTCATTCTTGGGCATACACCACAAACAAAATTACATGTGAATAATGAGAGCAGGAAGAGGCCATTTTGTATTAGGATTATCAAAGTTTCTCTTTGTCACCTCTAAAATGCAGCTCCCCATTTGGTGGAATACGTCAATCAGTTACTACTGGAATGGGGATGGGAGAGGCGGAGCAGGGGTGGAGTCGGGGCAGGGCTGGGGGTAGAGGGAGCTTGAGCACCCACCAGTGCCACTAGAGTCTGCGCCTATGGGGGCTACCCCTTTTGCCCTCCACCTACTGGGCTAAAATCAAGCTTTTGTGCTCATGGACTGCATGTTCCACCAACAACCAGTTTTATGAGCACAGTGCGTCAAAATTTCAGTTGTAATGTGAATAATGACTAAAAGTTACCCTAAGCCCAATAATTTAAAAAGATTTGAAAAACAAAAACAAAACAAAACTAGCCATTGGACCAGACCTAGTGAGGACCTACCTCTCTACCAAATCTGGGTACGTAGATAGTATTCTGAAGAGTTGCTACTCAACCCTAGCACTGCCTAGTACAAATTTAAGCCAGACACTAAAACTGGAGATTTCTTATTTAAAAGTTTTTAAAAGAAGTCAAACAGCCACTACATTAAATGTTCAAATAGTATAAAAACAAATTGTGTGTGAATTCTCACAATGATTGTCAATCTCCCTTTAGAGAAAAAACAGGAACATATTCCCCACTGGCAATCCCTTTTATAATGCAACCGAAAATATGGAGTTGCTAATAGGAGCCTCTGTACATTCAAAGTCAACAGGTGGCGCCACTGCAGAAGCCTTTGCTTGTCTTTCCTCTGGGGTTCTAAAACAGTTCTGATGTGGGCCTAATCTTACAAAAATTGTTCTATGGACCATTTCCTCACCTCTTCGAGATCAGGTAACACCTTCGTGGCAGGTACAGCAAATGCTTACAAAGAAAAGTAGTACTAGGAACATATTTATAGTAATTTCACTACTAGGAACGTGAGATCTGCCTGCTCACTGAAGACCATCATCAGGTCCTCCATGTGCCACCACCGATACATAAACCTCAACTTGGGACCTGCTGGTTTAGAGGCATGTACAAGGAGTTAACTCTTAAAACAAATGCCTATCCTTTCTTATGGTGCAGGTTTTTTTCAGTAGCTGTGCCTATCAGTAGTAGTAGTTCTTTCCTGCTCAAGTCTCTCTGCCTTCTTTCATTCTTTGGTGGAGTTGAAGCCTACAGGTTATATTGACAAAACACAATTACATTAAAATGAGAGCAAAAAACAACAACAACAACAAAATAAACGGTATAAACAAGTCAAGGATTATAAACAGATTGGTTCACAACCTCCAAGATGTATCCCCCTCTCTGGTGGTACATGGCAGTAACAAGCATGTGGGAGCCATACACATTCTTCTTCAAAGTCTAACTAAATCATTACCCCTATGGTGCAGAGGGGAACCTCCTGACAATCATTCCATCACACTGTTTTTAAGCTGTGCTACATATAAAAAATCAATTCATTTCCTTAAGAAGCCATTGGGCGATTTCTATCATCTATGATTTTAGGCCTTCCTGTGGGAAAGCCAACCTTAGGGGGATAAAAAGGGAGGAATACGCTACTAATAAATCCCCACTTAAGCTCGCCTTTATCCTTCCATTGGTAGGCAGGAGGAAATAGTGACAGGTTTGTCTCCAGCTTTCATCATAGAAACAGATGAGGCTCTGGTTTCTGTACAGAACACAAGGCGTTTCCACACAATGTAATTTTTGTGCCACTGATATTGCGAGCTACGCCCACTAGAGCTGTACTAGCACTGCCCCAGCCCAATGTGTGCATGCTCGCTAAAAGCCCCCCACGTGGATCATAACTGTACGAAGAACAACCCAAGAGAGAAGTATGTGCAAAAGCATCTTACTCCATGGCACCTCATCTCACTTCCATGTGGCACAAGAAAGAGTCCCATGCAGATGGCTCTATCCCTGCACGGATCCTCTGCAGCAGGCTCTGAGCAGTTTGTAACTAACTTTCCTCAAGCAATAGACTAGCTCAGGGGTAGGCAACCTTTCAGAAGTGGTGTGCCGAGTCTTCATTTATTCACTTTAATTTAAGGTTTCGCGTGCTGGTAATACATGTTAACATTTTTTAGAAGGTCTCTCTTTATAAGTCTGGGGTGTGTGTGGAGGTGCAGGGCAGAAGGCTGGGTGTTGGGGGGACTCGAGGTCAGGGCAGAGGGCTGGGGGTGTGTGTGGGGGTGCAGGGCAGAAGGCTGTGTGTTGGGGCAACTCGAGGTCAGGGCAGAGGGCTGGGGGTGTGTGGGGGTACAGGGCAGAAGGCTGGGTGTTGGGGGGAGGTCAGGGCAGAGGGCTGGGGGTGTGTGGAGGTGCAGGGCAGAAGGCTGGGTGTTGGGGGGAGGTCAGGGCAGAGGGCTGGGGGAGGTGTGGGGGTGCAGGGCAGAAGGCTGGGTGTTGGGGGGAGGTGCAGGGCAGAAGGCTGGGTGTTGGGGGGAGGTCAAGGCAGAGGGCTGGGGGGTGTGTGGAGGTGCAGGGCAGAAGGTTGGGTGTTGGGGGGAGGTCAGGGCAGAGGGCTGGGGGGTGTGTGGAGGTGCAGGGCAGAAGGTTGGGTGTTGGGGGGAGGTCAGGGCAGAGGGCTGGGTGTGTGTGTGGGGGTGCAGGGCAGAAGGCTGTGTGTTGGGGGCAACTCGAGGTCAGGGCAGAGGGCTGGGGGGTGTGGGGGTGCAGGGCAGAAGGCTGGGTGTTGGGGGGGAGGTCAGAGCAGAGGGCTGGGGTGCGTGTGGAGGTGCAGGGCAGATGGCTGGGTGTTGGGGGCGACTCGAGGTCAGGGCAGAGGGCTGGAGGTGTGGGGGGTGCAGGGCAGAAGGTTGGGTGTGTGTGGGGGTGGGGGTGTGTGGAGGTGCAGGGCAGATGGCTGGGTGTTGGGGGGAGGTCAGGGCAGAGGGCTAAGTGTGTGTGGAGGTGCAGGGCAGAAG
Source organism: Emys orbicularis (assembly GCF_028017835.1). Classification (NCBI taxonomy): domain Eukaryota; kingdom Metazoa; phylum Chordata; order Testudines; family Emydidae; genus Emys; species Emys orbicularis. The sequence goes on from NC_088687.1 coordinate 37,803,042, forward strand.
GCTGGGTGTTGGGGGCAACTCGAGGTCAGGGCAGAGGGCTGGGGGGGTGTGGGGGTGCAGGGCAGAAGGCTGGGTGTTGGGGGCAACTCGAGGTCAGGGCAGAGGGCTGGAGGTGTGGGGGGTGCAGGGCAGAAGGTTGTGTGTGTGTGGGGGTGGGGGTGTGTGGAGGTGCAGGGCAGATGGCTGGGTGTTGGGGGGAGGTCAGGGCAGAGGGCTAAGTGTGTGTGGAGGTGCAGGGCAGAAGGCTGTGTGTTGGGGCAACTCGAGGTCAGGGCAGAGGGCTGGGGGTGTGTGGGGGTACAGGGCAGAAGGCTGGGTGTTGGGGGGAGGTCAGGGCAGAGGGCTGGGGGTGTGTGGAGGTGCAGGGCAGAAGGCTGGGTGTTGGGGGGAGGTCAGGGCAGAGGGCTGGGGGAGGTGTGGGGGTGCAGGGCAGAAGGCTGGGTGTTGGGGGGAGGTGCAGGGCAGAAGGCTGGGTGTTGGGGGGAGGTCAAGGCAGAGGGCTGGGGGGTGTGTGGAGGTGCAGGGCAGAAGGTTGGGTGTTGGGGGGAGGTCAGGGCAGAGGGCTGGGGGTGTGTGTGGGGGTGCAGGGCAGAAGGCTGTGTGTTGGGGGCAACTCGAGGTCAGGGCAGAGGGCTGGGGGGTGTGGGGGTGCAGGGCAGAAGGCTGGGTGTTGGGGGGGAGGTCAGAGCAGAGGGCTGGGGTGCGTGTGGAGGTGCAGGGCAGATGGCTGGGTGTTGGGGGCGACTCGAGGTCAGGGCAGAGGGCTGGAGGTGTGGGGGGTGCAGGGCAGAAGGTTGGGTGTGTGTGGGGGTGGGGGTGTGTGGAGGTGCAGGGCAGATGGCTGGGTGTTGGGGGGAGGTCAGGGCAGAGGGCTAAGTGTGTGTGGAGGTGCAGGGCAGAAGGCTGGGTGTTGGGGGCAACTCGAGGTCAGGGCAGAGGGCTGGGGGGGTGTGGGGGTGCAGGGCAGAAGGCTGGGTGTTGGGGGCGACTCGAGGTCAGGGCAGAGGGCTGGAGGTGTGGGGGGTGCAGGGCAGAAGGTTGGGTGTGTGTGGGGGTGGGGGTGTGTGGAGGTGCAGGGCAGATGGCTGGGTGTTGGGGGGAGGTCAGGGCAGAGGGCTAAGTGTGTGTGGAGGTGCAGGGCAGAAGGCTGGGTGTTGGGGGCAACTCGAGGTCAGGGCAGAGGGCTGGGGGTGTGTGGGGGTGCAGGGCAGAAGGCTGGGTGTTGGGGGCAACTCGAGGTCAGGGCAGAGGGCTGGAGGTGTGGGGGTGCAGGGCAGAAGGCTGGGTGTTGGGGGGAGATCAGGGCAGAGGGCTGGTCTGTAGGGATGTTGTACTCAAAATGTTCTAAGAAGGCCTCTGTATCATCGCCTACCTCGTAGGCAGGGAATTTCTTGGAATGGGGAACGGTACCTGGAGGAGGACTGTTAGGGATACCGGTTGACCCAGTTTAGCCCTTTCTAGCTCCAAGCGCCCCACCTCCACCTCCAAGCGCTCCATCTGTAAGAAGAAATTCCTGTCTTCTGCAGTTAAAACTCGGTATAGGTCCATCTTGGTACCTGGATCTTGGGTAGAGGAGGACTGACCATTCCCTCCGGGGAAATCTCCGGTCCCCCATCCTCTTCCTACATTCCTGTCATGGAGCTGCATGTCTGGGTCTGTCTTCTCCGTGGCATGTCGCTTTGGGAAGACCGGTTGCTCTAGGGTTTTGGGGCCCGACCGTAACCTCGTGCACAGGGCTGCCCTAGCTATTTTGTTGCCACGAAGCAAGAAGAAAAAGCTTGTTGGATTCCCTGGCTTTGCAGGTAGAACCCTTTGCAGCAAAGAAAAGAAAGAAAGAAAAAAACCTCCCTGGCTTTGCAGACTGCCAAAAGGAAAAATGTGTCCTTTTAAAATCCTGAGGTCTGTGCCTCTGGTTCAAAATGATCCCACCGCTCTGCCACCATGTCAAGGCTGATTCCCCACTCTGACAGTTTGAGTGCAGAAGGTGGGGGGGCCCCGCAAGGACTCTAAAAATTAATACTTGCCACTCCAGGCTTGTATTAAACGCCCAAGGTTACAGCTTTTCTCTGACCTTGGATTGGTAGATGCTGCCACCACCCAAGTGCAGAACCCCTTTGAGAGCCCAGGAAGGCGCACTTGGGAATGCCTTCCTGTGGGATACCCTCAAGCCCTTTCACTCCCACTCCAGGGAAGAGCTGAGAAACTAAAAGAAAAAAAAAATAGAAATCAGCTGTTGCCACCAGCTCACTAAAAACATGTGCACAAACCTCTTAAGACACAAAAATACAATCCTGTTCTTAAAAAAGGTACATTTAATGTAAAATAGCAACTGAAAGGATTAAGCACCAAGAATAACTTCCTTGAGGTCCATCTTTAAGGTTACAAGCAAAACAAAAGCACCTGGGGTTAGCACAGAGGAGTCCACAAGCCATAAAGAAATAAAAAGAGAAAAAACTAATCGCGCCTTCCTAGACATTTCCCGATCTATTTACATATCTGGGGTTTCAAATGAGTAGTTGCTAGGTATGATTCTGATGATTTTTCATACTTGGCCCCAAGATTCTTAAGCATAGCTCAGGGGTGGGCAAACATTTTGGCCTGAGGGCCACATGGGGGTTCTGAAAGTGTATGGAGGGCATGTGTAGTGTATTAAATTGCTCCCCGTTGGAATGTGCTACTTACCGCTCCCAGTCCTGGTAAGCTGAGTAGCATGGTAAGGGGGCGGGAAGTGTGTGTGTGGGGTTGGATAAGGGGCAGGGTGTCCTGGGGGGCAGTCAGGGGGACAGGGAACAGGGGGCGGTTGGATAGGCATGGGAGTCCGGGGGGACCTGTCAGGGGGCAGGGGTATGGATAGGGGTTGGGGCAGTCGGGGACAGGGAGCAAGGGAGCTTGGATAGGGGGTGAGGTTGTAGTGTATTAAATTGCTCCCCATAGGAATGTGCTACTTAGGGTGTACTACTTACAGTTGCCAGTCCTGGTACTCCGAAAGTAGCACATTCCTACGGGAAGCAATTTAATACACTACACCCCAGTGGCTCTCGCAGCCGAGCCGCCTGTCAGGAGCTCGCCACCCAGAGCGCAGGCGGCATGGCGAGCTGAGGCTACAGGGGGGAGAGGAGGGGCCGGGGCTGGCCTCCCTGGCTGGGACCTCAAGGGCCGGGCAGGAGGGTCCCGCAGGCCGGATGTGGCCCACGGGCTGTAGTTTGCCCAACTCTGGCATAGCTGCTGCCCTGTCCGCCTCTCCAGTTGAGAGAACAGACAAAGGGAGAGTTTTCCCACAGTTTTAAAAAGTTCAAGCTCGGTGCGCGCTCACTTCCTTTTACTTATTCAACACAGTGAGACTTTTCAACCCTTTACAGGTAAAGCAAGTAGAGAACAGCTACTAAGAGGGATTTTATAGCTAACTAGCTGGCTGGGTGTCCATAAAAGGGAGCTACCTCACCCCCGATCAATTTATCACAACATCTTTATGAAACGGGCCATCGGCGGGCCTTTCCTACCCAGACTCTGACCCACCCCACTTCAGAGTCGTCTCAGCCTTTTCCACCCAGGCTACGACACTCCCCCTTGAGACTCACCTCAGCTTTTCCCACTCAGTCTCCAACCTCTATCTCTCCCTTCACAGTCACTTCAGCTATTACTGCCCAGTTTCAGAGCCGGTGCCATGGTGTCACATCACGCTTTCTCTCCCAGGAGCCAAGCTCCTCTTCCGCTGCCACCTCAGCCTTTCCCGCCCAGGCGTCGAGCTCCTCCTCAGGCGTCACCTCACGCTTTCCCGCTCAGGTGCCAAGCCCACTCTTCTGGCGTCACTTCAGCACTTCCCCCTACCTCGTTGATCTACCTCAGACCTTTCCCGCCTCAGCCCAAGCCCCATACACCAACTCGTGCCACCACATCTCTTTGCCCATCCTGCAGTCTCAACTCACGTTCCTCACACCCTTGTGCGACGTCAGCATTTCCCTCCTGAACTTGAACCCTTCCTTATGCCCTGGCCTCTCCGTGCCTGGATGGAGCCCTGCCCTCTGGTGCCCAATCACACGCTCCTCACCCCTCTCCTCGAGTTACCTCAGCGCTTCCTGGCTCAAACCCAACCCTTCACTCTGCTCGTGCCCCTTCTGTAGGTTTGCCCCAGCCTCCTACTGTCCTCTCAGCATCGCCCCTTCCTGCTCCGCAGCAACCTCAGCGCCTTCTGCCTGCCCCGTCTTGCAGTTTCCCACCCAACCCACATTCTGTCTACTGCCGCCTCAGACTTCCCGCCAGAGCCAGCTGCTTCCCGCCATCTCATCGCGGCGCTCCAGCCTCTGCTTTGCCCCTCCTGCCACCTCACAACCGGCCACCCGCTCCTCTTTCTCAGGCAGTGCCTGTTGCTGCTTCCCATCCACCCTCCTCACGGTGCCTGCACCGCTTTTAGCCTCAGCCGCAGTCCCTCTCATGCCGCCATGTGGAAGCCTGGACCGAGCCCCCCGCCTCTGAGGTGCTTGCTTCATCTGGTCCCAATCATTCTGATGTTCCCGGGGTAGCGGGGTTCTACTGGCTGTGGGCAGCTCCTAGTGCCGCTTCTCCCCATTGAGCCCCCCTTTCCCTGAGGGCCTGGAGCAGTGTCAGAATTTCAAAGACCAGGGCCCCCGCCTGGGCACGTGGCCCTCTGCTCCTAAGCCCTGCCCCTGGATCGTGCCGCCTCAGAGGTTCTCTCGGGCCCACCTCACAGTCGGCGCCCGCCGTCCTCTAACCTGAAGTCTCGCCTCAGTCTCGAGCTGACTCAGCCTCTCTCTCACACCGAACGCCCTCCCTCTTGAACCAATTCCCGCCCAGTCTGAGCCCCGCCCCCTGGTGGAGCCCCATGTGGGCTCCGTCCAGCCCTTGTGTCTGCGACTAAGTTTTGGAGTCCTGGTGCCACGGCGCAGGGCAGCGATGCACAGAGCTGCCTCCAGAGGCGCGAGGGGCGGATCTCACCTGTCAGGCTTCCCATGGCAGCCCCCGCACTGAGCCTGCCCTGGCCTCTTCCTATGGGGTAGGGGGAACCAAACCATCCCCTGCTGTCCCTCAGCAGTGCACAGAGCCTGCCTGCACCTGCTTCCCCACTGTGCCAAGCTTGGCCCCATCCCTGCTGCTCAGGCTTTAGCACCAAGCCCACCATGGCTTCCCTCGTCCCCAGCAGCGCGGAGCCATCCCAGGCTCTTTGGCAGAGCCCACCACCAGCCCAGGGAGGAGTTGGGCCACTCCCAGCCTTAGGCAGTGACTTCCCATTTGCACAGCCCGACTCCATTGACAGGAAAGAGAAACCAGGAGATAGCGACCCACATCCTCAAAGATGTTTGGGCCCCTCACTCCCATAATGGCTATGTACCTTGGAGGAGCTGGGCCAATATAGCCAAAAGATACAGCAAAAGCTTCTAGTGTAAAGAGACATCCCCTGCACAGGCATCAGAAAGGAAATGACCCGCACACTGAAATGTGCTGAGGTGCTATCTACACATCAGTATATTGAGTCCTGGAGGTTCTTCTTTTTATCCATAGAGGTTTAAATTAATCTTCTAGGCAAAGCACTTTCAACCTTGATTTAATTATATGGATGTGTTTTATAGTACACAAAAATAAAGAGCTTGTAATTTTACAATTCTATCTACAAGAGACCAAATGTCATAATCCAGTACCTTAAACTTTAAACCATTCTAGAGTTACATGGAAATTCTGTTCTTTATTCCCCCTGAAGAAACAGAATATATAGGGTTTGTATGTGTGTTTGAATCTTTAGCGATAATAATCCCAGTAGATAGCCGGGAATAAGTGTTTGCAGAGGACATATGTAGATTTGTTTATGTAACTTTAGCGCCCTCGTGGCCAAGATGGAGTCTGCTCTGCAGGCAGCTCTGACCAAGAAAAGGGCCGCGCAGGAACGCAGCAGGGAAAGCTCCTTCTACCCCAGGGGCATCTGTTCCAAACCCCCCAGAGTGAACACACACACACACACACACACACACACCGCGGAAGAATATAGGAAAGGGAAATATTTGTTTCCACGGAGATGAAAGGAGAAAGATAACAGGGGGAAAGATGGGGGAAGCGGTAAAACAGGGTTGCATTCATTACAAGGCCCCACTAGTACCACGGTCGGAAAGAGCTGGGGGGAGAACGGTAATTCTATTTTGTAGAGGATTTTGCTATTTCAAAATCAGATTTCATTCTGATTTGGAATCATATTCAAAAATTTTGAAATTCTGTGTGAAATGGAATTGCTGATCTCCACTGAGCTCTAAAGCAGCCTTGTAGGCTGCCCCAGAGCTGGAGACCCTTGGAGCCTTACAAGACCTAGCTCCACGGTAGCACACCTGGTGGGCTGTCCTGGAGCCATGGACCCTAAGAGCCCTACCTGGCGAGGAGTCACGAGCCTGGCAGCTGGGGCTCCCGCAACTTTCAGGCTCCCAGCTTCCCATCAGCCCACCAGGCAGGCAGCTGAGGAGCTGGGAGCCTGGAAACCCAGGTTCCCCAGCAGCGTGCCACATGGTCTATCAAGGAGCCCGGCAGCTGAGCTGTCAGGAAGCCAAGCAAGTTTCTGATGGAATTCTGCCTGGCTGGCAAAGTCCCATTGGAAACATGCTTGGTTTCTGGTGGATTCTGTCAGAATTGACACAGTCCTGCAGTGTCTTTCAATTTCAACAAAAGAGCAAACTCTGGCAATTGTTTTTTTCTAACAAGCTCCGCTAATTAGCAATGGAGAGCAACACGACACAATAGTTTTAAACAATAAGACCATCATAGACAAATCAAACAGCAGGGAAGATAAGTTTTAAATAGGCAGAATGTATGGTCATTATTCAGTGGAAATGCAACCTGCACCAATGCAGTCTTTGAGAGGTTTAGCCAACTTTACACCAGGTTAACTAGCAGCAACCTATTCTATTGAATAGTCAGTCCTGGCAGATCTTTTGTTTAGCTGTGGAAGCCCTTTCTTTTTCCAGGTACGCATGATGACTCTGGCTGAGGTATGCTAGAATGGTACTTTGCTGAATTAAAGCCCTCATCATCATACCATCAGGTTTCAGGTCTCTCATAGCGTGCCATTCATCCTCTAAGAAGGAAGAAGCCAGTGCACCTGCGACTCATCAGCTGCCTCTGAATTGGGTTTAAGTGAAGGGGGAAAGGGGCAAGTCAGAGTACCTGTAAACAGAGAAAAGACGACTATTGAATCTATTGAAGTCATGGAGTTCCCCTAGTGTAACTGCAGCTGCTGCACACTCAGACTTTCTTCACGGGCTTTTTCTACACCAGGCGAACAATCACCTAATATTGAGTATTTGCTTTCCAAGTTGCCCACTTTTGAATAATAAATCATAGGGCAAGGGTAATAAATAAAAAGCACATCCCCATGCATATTTCAATGGAACAAAAAGCATCTAGTATCGGAGAAATGAATTAACAAATGCAAAGAGAGAGAGGCTGTTTCAATTCATTATGCACAAGAGAGTTTTCTTCACAGCATTAGCAAAATTAATGCCTCCATAGTGAATTATATCTTCATGCACCCTACCAAAGTTAATCTCTAGTTCTCTCCCACCCCTATAGAATCTCATTTTTAGTAAAAATTCTGTGTAGTGCTTGTAGATCTCAAAACACTTTACAAATGAGGTCAGTACAATCATCTCCCCTCCCCCCCCCTCTTTTTTTTTTAATGGAGGGGGACACTGGCACAGGGAGGCAAAGTGACCACCAAGTGACCCAAGGACAGCCAGTGACCCGGCAGCAGAGCCAGGAATAGAAACCAGGTCGCCTGAATCCCAGGCCAGTGCTCTAAACCACTAGACCACACTACCTCACATGTATTAGCATATTGAAAATTTAGTGCACCGTAAAAGTAAATTTCTGAGAAACTTGAGATTGAATTAAATATAAAAATATTACATTAATCTACTTTTTAAAAAATGTCTGAACGGGAAAGGTGCAGAAACCAGGGGACCTTGCTAGTTTTAGTCCAATCGTATCATAGCCACAATCATATATTGTGCTCAGGAAGTGAGCTCTAGGGCCTGCAGCTCTCAAGCAATCTATAAGTCTGGGAACAGTGAAGGAACCAAACAAAGGCCTATTCTTGTGCACCTTAGAAGCTCTAGGAGGGCAACCTTATGCACCTAAGTGGCAGTGCGATCTCCATCCTCAAGATCACACTGCAGTCTGCCCAAAACGTGTGATCCAAGAGAAAAATCAAACTTGCACCACTACGGGGTAGTTACTTCCAACGACCGCATGAAAAGGGTAAAAAGATGTTAATTAAATTAAACGTAACAATACCAAAATTCTTCACAAGTTTATCAGATTCCTTTTTGTTTAGCCAAAGAAAGAACTGAGACTATACTTGAATGTATACATTTTATTAATTGAATTACATAAATAGTAACAAATACATTCATAAATAAGGAGTTACAGAAAGCAAAGCAATGTGAGATGACAATCAAAGTTCAATCCATGCATTTAAGATGGAGTAGTTATCACACTTTTATCAAATAGGTATAATCAGACCTAGTTAATTCATTTCACACATCAGAAAGTGGCGATTTTAGCAAAATCATCTTAATACAGAACAGAATTAACTACCAGTGTAAGTCCTTTAATACAGGTCATTGTTCAACACGGAAGTGGCAGAAGTAGAAGTTTTCCACAATTATTACACTTTGAAAAGCTCAATAAGGTTTAAGGGATCCCCTAAAGCTGCAGAAATGCTACCCTCTTGAAAGTTTCTGGAGATATCTTTATTCTGCCTGGTCATCTTCATCCAAGATTTTGGAATTAGGAATGACAGTAAGAACTGAGGTAGCCAGGTGGGTCCTGCATCCCTGTTGAGCTAAAAATTCAAACCTCAGTGCTTTCAAACACCTCCCCGAAATTAACTTTCACACCAATCAAATTGCACCAAACAGGCAACCTCAGCTTTGCCCTCTAAATACATCTACTAATGTACGTATACAAAACCATCTAAAATTGCCAACAATTCACACTAAACCAATACCAGAAAAGCAGTCATAATCACAAAATACTGCACCTCTACCCAAATACCAAGACTTAACAGAAAAATACCTACCTAAAACATCCACATCATCATCCTCTGAATTCAATAAGGGTAAAAGACTACTAAAACACCACTACTGACACATCCACCAATGGACACAACTACTAAAAACACTCTAACTTCTGACACAATAGGTGCAAAGTTAATATTGAATGTGTGCTACACTTTGGTTGGTGTGACCGTTTAAGCAGAGTAGGTGTTTGAAAGTTGTGAAGTGCGGAGAGTAACTGCCAGTTGCCAGAACATTTAGTTTTGTTTGCTTCCTTTTAGAAATGTGTGAGAAATACACAAGTTAGGCGTTACCTGGAGTAAATGTTAATTTTCTGAACCTTAACTTTATTTGAAGAATATTGGGGGTGAGTGGAGGATTCAAACGTATACCTTCCCTTAAGTCACATCTTTGCACTTCCAGGAGGAAATGATGATTTATTAATAATAGGAAGTTATAATTCTATAGAACTTGAGTGTTTAAGGTCTATGCATTTCAGATTCACAGTTACGCCATGGTACTGACACTTTCTTCTTCTCCACTTGTGCTTCATGATGCCTGAAACAGAGAGAGGGAGCACAAGGCGTGTGTAAGTGAGAACCGCTTTCGACAACGCCACGTCCCGCACGCAAACTCAGTGTAAACTACTGATACAGTGTTCATTTCCGCATCTGCAGACAGTCTGGATATTTAGGACCAAGACAGTTCTTTGTGGTCCTCAGACACTTCCAGAAGCATTTCCCCCTCCTCCCAAGCTGCACTGGGTGAGAAAAGTACTGGACCCATTCCCCTCTAAAGCCACAATTTCCAGATTTCCCCTTGACAATTATTTCACCAGGCAGCCTCCATACAAAATCAAGAGGAATTAAATGATGAAGGGCGGTAAGGAATTAATTGACAAGTACTCCTAAGTCAATATGACAAGGTATACTGCCTGGAATGTCTTAGTCCAAAACCGCCCCGGACACTCCCTTTCGGATCTTACCACCAATAGCATGTCAGGTCTCCAAGAGCACAAGAAGTGAGTAGAAAGCAGGAGACTTGGCTGCAGAATTCCAGGCAAGTTGGAAGCGCTGTTTGAAGGGCCGGAACTCTGGACACAGTCTCATGGGGGCCCCATAAATAGTAGCAGATGAGACCTGTACCCTGTTTACAGGGTGCTCATTCAGGGCAGTGGCTGCATTTGGCCAAGTGCCAAGAGACTAGAGGGCAAAGACCCGATCCCTGATTACAGGGCGGTTGTTCGCAGCAGGCTGTGAAGACAGCACGAGGCCAAGAGACCCAAAGGGCCTCGGAGACGCACACCCTAGTTACAGGGAGGTCAAGATGTCCACGTAACGGAAATGATTCTAATCCCCCAGATTTCAAGAGCCAGATGCAACCCGTACCCTGATTACAGGGTGGTCGCTGGCATTAGCCAAATAGGAGAGACCATAACCTGAATTACAGGAAGGTCAAGCTGTCAAAGTACCAAAGAGCTCGATATGTCCCATCCTAGAGAGCCTTGTGACATGGACCCTAATTACAGGGTTGTCACGCTGACTAATGAGGCAGAGCATGGCGTAAAGCCAAATGAGCAAGAGGGCACAGACCCGGACCCCAGTTACAGGGCGGTCACATTGCTCAGTTTAACAAAGAGCTCAATGCCCCTCCAAAGACAGGGGGAGGTGACTTGCACCCTGATTACAGGGCAGTCACACTCACCAACCAGCTAACGGAGACCCAAACCCTAGTTACAGGGAGGTCAAGTTGCCCATGTTACGGAAATGATTCTAATCCCCCAGATTTCAAGAGCCAGATGCAACCCGTACCCTGATTACAGGGTGGTCGCTGGCATTAGCCAAATAGGAGAGACCATAACCTGAATTACAGGAAGGTCAAGCTGTCAAAGTACCAAAGAGCTCGATATGTCCCATCCTAGAGAGCCTTGTGACATGGACCCTAATTACAGGGTTGTCACGCTGACTAATGGGGCAGAGCACGGCGTAAAGCCAAATGAGCAAGAGGGCACAGACCCAGACCCCAGTTACAGGGCGGTCACATTGCTCAGTTTAACAAAGAGCTCAATGCCCCTCCAATGACAGGGGGAGGTGACTTGCACCCTGATTACAGGGCAGTCACCCTCAAGAGACAGATAACGGAGCAGAATGTCAAAAGGACACAATGGCACAGACCGGGACCCAGCTTACAGGGCGGTCACGCTGCTCAAGGTATTAAAAGGCTCGAGATTCCCATACAGTCTAATTACATGACCTGAGGCCTGAGTTGAGGTTGGTTACTGTGCCCAGAGTTCCTTTCCTTTTCCTCCATCTTCTTTTCTCCTCTGTGTGTGGCATTCCTGACACTTCCTTCTTCTCCATTTGTGCTTCATGATGCCTGAAACAGAGAGAGAGAGCACAAGGCGTGTGTAAGTGAGAACCGCTTTCGACAATGCCATGTCCCGCACGCAAACTCAGTGTAATCTACTCATACACTGTTCTTTTCCGCATCTGCAGACAGTCTGGATATTTAGGTCCAAGACAGTTCTTTGTGGTCCTCAGACACTTCCAGAAGCTTTTCCCCCTGCTCCCAAGCTGCACTGGGTGAGAAAAGTACTGGACCCATTCCCCTCGAAAGCCACAATCTCCAGATTTCCCCTTGACAATTATTTCACCAGGCAGCCTCCATACAAAATCAAGAGGAATTAAATGATGAAGGGGGGTAAGGAATTAATTGACATGTATTCCTAAATCAATGGATACTGCCTGGAATGACTTAGTCCAAAACTGCCCCGGAGATTCCCTTTCGGATCTTACCACCAATAGCATGTCAGGTCTCCAAGAGTCCAAGAAGTGAGTAGAAAGCAGGAGACTTGGCTGCAGAATTCCAGCAAGTTGGAAGCGCTGTTTGAAGGGCCGGAACTCTGGACACAGTCTCATGGGGGCCCCATAAATAGTAGCAGATGAGACCTGTACCCTGTTTACAGGGTGCTCATTCAGGGCAGTGGCTGCATTTGGCCAAGTGCCAAGAGACTAGAGGGCAAAGACCCGATCCCTGATTACAGGGCGGTCGTTCGCAGCAGGCTGTGAAGACAGCACGAGGCCAAGAGACCCAAAGGGCCTCGGAGACGCACACCCTAGTTACAGGGAGGTCAAGCTGTCCACGTAACGGAAATGATTCTAATCCCGCAGATTTCAAAAGCCAGATGCAACCTGTACCCTGATTACAGGGTGGTCGCTGGCATTAGCCAAATAGGAGAGACCATAACCTGAATTACAGGAAGGTCAAGCTGTCAAAGTACCAAAGAGCTCGATATGTCCCATCCTAGAGAGCCTTGTGACATGGACCCTAATTACAGGGTTGTCACACTGACTAATGGGGCAGAGCACGGCGTAAAGCCAAATGAGCAAGAGGGCACAGACCCGGACCCCAGTTACAGGGCGGTCACATTGCTCAGTTTAACAAAGAGCTCAATGCCCCTCCAAAGACAGGGGGAGGTGACTTGCACCCCGATTACAGGGCAGTCACCCTCAAGAGACAGATAACGGAGCAGAATGTCAAAAGGACACAATGGCACAGACCGGGACCCAGCTTACAGGGCGGTCACGCTGCTCAAGGTATTAAAAGGCTCGAGATTCCCATACAGTCTAATTACATGACCTGAGGCCTGAGTTGAGGTTGGTTACTGTGCCCAGAGTTCCTTTCCTTTTCCTCCATCTTCTTTTCTCCTCTGTGTGTGGCATTCCTGACACTTCCTTCTTCTCCATTTGTGCTTCATGATGCCTGAAACAGAGAGAGAGAGCACAAGGCGTGTGTAAGTGAGAACCGCTTTCGACAATGCCATGTCCCGCACGCAAACTCAGTGTAATCTACTCATACACTGTTCTTTTCCGCATCTGCAGACAGTCTGGATATTTAGGTCCAAGACAGTTCTTTGTGGTCCTCAGACACTTCCAGAAGCTTTTCCCCCTGCTCCCAAGCTGCACTGGGTGAGAAAAGTACTGGACCCATTCCCCTCGAAAGCCACAATCTCCAGATTTCCCCTTGACAATTATTTCACCAGGCAGCCTCCATACAAAATCAAGAGGAATTAAATGATGAAGGGGGGTAAGGAATTAATTGACATGTATTCCTAAATCAATGGATACTGCCTGGAATGACTTAGTCCAAAACTGCCCCGGAGATTCCCTTTCGGATCTTACCACCAATAGCATGTCAGGTCTCCAAGAGTCCAAGAAGTGAGTAGAAAGCAGGAGACTTGGCTGCAGAATTCCAGGCAAGTTGGAAGCGCTGTTTGAAGGGCCGGAACTCTGGACACAGTCTCATGGGGGCACCATAAATAGTAGCAGATGAGACCTGTACCCTGTTTACAGGGTGCTCATTCAGGGCAGTGGCTGCATTTGGCCTAGTGCCAAGAGACTAGAGGGCAAAGACCCGATCCCTGATTACAGGGCGGTCGTTCGCAGCAGGCTGTGAAGACAGCACGAGGCCAAGAGACCCAAAGGGCCTCGGAGACGCACACCCTAGTTACAGGGAGGTCAAGCTGTCCACGTAACGGAAATGATTCTAATCCCGCAGATTTCAAAAGCCAGATGCAACCTGTACCCTGATTACAGGGTGGTCGCTGGCATTAGCCAAATAGGAGAGACCATAACCTGAATTACAGGAAGGTCAAGCTGTCAAAGTACCAAAGAGCTCGATATGTCCCATCCTAGAGAGCCTTGTGACATGGACCCTAATTACAGGGTTGTCACACTGACTAATGGGGCAGAGCACGGCGTAAAGCCAAATGAGCAAGAGGGCACAGACCCGGACCCCAGTTACAGGGCGGTCACATTGCTCAGTTTAACAAAGAGCTCAATGCCCCTCCAAAGACAGGGGGAGGTGACTTGCACCCCGATTACAGGGTAGTCACACTCACCAACCAGCTAACAGAGACGCAAACCCTAGTTACAGGGAGGTCAAGCTGCCCATGTTACGGAAATGATTCTCATCCCCCAGATTTCAAGAGCCAGATGCAACCTGTACCCTGATTACAGGGTGGTCGCTGGCATTAGCCAAATAGGAGAGACCATAACCAGAATTACAGGAAGGTCAAGCTGTCAAAGTACCAAAGAGCTCGATATGTCCCATCCTAGAGAGCCTTGTGACATGGACCCTAATTACAGGGTTGTCACGCTGACTAATGGGGCAGAGCACGGCGTAAAGCCAAATGAGCAAGAGGGCACAGACCCGGACCCCAGTTACAGGGCGGTCACATTGCTCACTTTAACAAAGAGCTCAATGCCCCTCCAAAGACAGGGAGAGGTGACTTGCACCCTGATTACAGGGCAGTCACCCTCAAGAGACAGATAACGGAGCAGAATGTCAAAAGGACACAATGGCACAGACCGGGTCCCAGCTTACAGGGCGGTCATGCTGCTCAAGGTATTAAAAGGCTCGAGATTCCCATACAGTCTAATTACATGACCTGAGGCCTGAGTTGAGGTTGTTTACTGTGCCCAGAGTTCCTTTCCTTTTCCTCCATCTTCTTTTCTCCTCTGTGTGTGGCATTCCTGACACTTCCTTCTTCTCCACTTGTGCTTCATGATGCCTGAAACAGAGAGAGAGAGCACAAGGCGTGTGTAAGTGAGAACCGCTTTCGACAATGCCATGTCCCGCACGCAAACTCAGTGTAATCTACTCATACACTTTTCTTTTCCGCATCTGCAGACAGTCTGGATATTTAGGTCCAAGACAGTTCTTTGTGGTCCTCAGACACTTCCAGAAGCATTTCCCCCTGCTCCCAAGCTGCACTGGGTGAGAAAAGTACTGGACCCATTCCCCTCGAAAGCCACAATCTCCAGATTTCCCCTTGACAATTATTTCACCAGGCAGCCTCCATACAAAATCAAGAGGAATTAAATGATGAAGGGCGGTAAGGAATTAACTGACAAGTATTCCTAAATCAATGGATACTGCCTGGAATGACTTAGTCCAAAACCGCCCCGGACACTCCCTTTCGGATCTCACCACCAATAGCATGTCAGGTCTCCAAGAGTCCAAGAAGTGAGTAGAAAGCAGGAGACTTGGCTGCAGAATTCCAGGCAAGTTGGAAGCGCTGTTTGAAGGGCCGGAAGTCTGGACACAGTCTCATGGGGGCACCATAAATAGTAGCAGATGAGACCTGTACCCTGTTTACAGGGTGCTCATTCAGCGTAAAGCCAAATGAGCAAGAGGGCACAGACCCGGACCCCAGTTACAGGGCGGTCACATTGCTCAGTTTAACAAAGAGCTCAATGCCCCTCCAAAGACAGGGGGAGGTGACTTGCACCCCGATTACAGGGTAGTCACACTCACCAACCAGCTAACAGAGACGCAAACCCTAGTTACAGGGAGGTCAAGCTGCCCATGTTACGGAAATGATTCTCATCCCCCAGATTTCAAGAGCCAGATGCAACCTGTACCCTGATTACAGGGTGGTCGCTGGCATTAGCCAAATAGGAGAGACCATAACCAGAATTACAGGAAGGTCAAGCTGTCAAAGTACCAAAGAGCTCGATATGTCCCATCCTAGAGAGCCTTGTGACATGGACCCTAATTACAGGGTTGTCACGCTGACTAATGGGGCAGAGCACGGCGTAAAGCCAAATGAGCAAGAGGGCACAGACCCGGACCCCAGTTACAGGGCAGTCACATTGCTCACTTTAACAAAGAGCTCAATGCCCCTCCAAAGACAGGGAGAGGTGACTTGCACCCTGATTACAGGGCAGTCACCCTCAAGAGACAGATAACGGAGCAGAATGTCAAAAGGACACAATGGCACAGACCGGGTCCCAGCTTACAGGGCGGTCATGCTGCTCAAGGTATTAAAAGGCTCGAGATTCCCATACAGTCTAATTACATGACCTGAGGCCTGAGTTGAGGTTGTTTACTGTGCCCAGAGTTCCTTTCCTTTTCCTCCATCTTCTTTTCTCCTCTGTGTGTGGCATTCCTGACACTTCCTTCTTCTCCACTTGTGCTTCATGATGCCTGAAACAGAGAGAGAGAGCACAAGGCGTGTGTAAGTGAGAACCGCTTTCGACAATGCCATGTCCCGCACGCAAACTCAGTGTAATCTACTCATACACTGTTCTTTTCCGCATCTGCAGACAGTCTGGATATTTAGGTCCAAGACAGTTCTTTGTGGTCCTCAGACACTTCCAGAAGCATTTCCCACTGCTCCCAAGCTGCACTGGGTGAGAAAAGTACTGGACCCATTCCCCTCGAAAGCCACAATCTCCAGATTTCCCCTTGACAATTATTTCACCAGGCAGCCTCCATACAAAATCAAGAGGAATTAAATGATGAAGGGCGGTAAGGAATTAATTGACAAGTATTCCTAAATCAATGGATACTGCCTGGAATGACTTAGTCCAAAACTGCCCCGGACACTCCCTTTCGGATCTTACCACCAATAGCATGTCAGGTCTCCAAGAGTCCAAGAGGTGAGTAGAAAGCAGGAGACTTGGCTGCAGAATTCCAGGCAAGTTGGAAGCGCTGTTTGAAGGGCCGGAACTCTGGACACAGTCTCATGGGGGCCCCATAAATAGTAGCAGATGAGACCTGTACCCTGTTTACAGGGTGCTCATTCAGGGCAGTGGCTGCATTTGGCCAAGTGCCAAGAGACTAGAGGGCAAAGACCCGATCCCTGATTACAGGGCGGTCGTTCGCAGCAGGCTGTGAAGACAGCACGAGGCCAAGAGACCCAAAGGGCCTCGGAGACGCACACCCTAGTTACAGGGAGGTCAAGCTGTCCACGTAACGGAAATGATTCTAATCCCGCAGATTTCAAAAGCCAGATGCAACCCGTACCCTGATTACAGGGTGGTCGCTGGCATTAGCCAAATAGGAGAGACCATAACCTGAATTACAGGAAGGTCAAGCTGTCAAAGTACCAAAGAGCTCGATATGTCCCATCCTAGAGAGCCTTGTGACATGGACCCTAATTACAGGGTTGTCACACTGACTAATGGGGCAGAGCACGGCGTAAAGCCAAATGAGCAAGAGGGCACAGACCCGGACCCCAGTTACAGGGCGGTCACATTGCTCAGTTTAACAAAGAGCTCAGTGCCCCTCCAAAGACACGGGGAGGTGACTTGCACCCTGATCACAGGGCAGTCACACTCACCAACCAGCTAACGGAGACCCAAACCCTAGTTACAGGGAGGTCAAGCTGCCCATGTTACAGAAATGATTCTAATCCCCCAGATTTCAAGAGCCAGATGCAACCTGTACCCTGATTACAGGGTGGTCGCTGGCATTAGCCAAATAGGAGAGACCATAACCTGAATTACAGGAAGGTCAAGCTGTCAAAGTACCAAAGAGCTCGATATGTCCCATCCTAGAGAGCCTTGTGACATGGACCCTAATTACAGGGTTGTCACGCTGACTAATGGGGCAGAGCACGGCGTAAAGTCAAATGAGCAAGAGGGCACAGACTCAGACCCCAGTTACAGGGCGGTCACATTGCTCAGTTTAACAAAGAGCTCAATGCCCCTCCAAAGACACGAGGAGGTTACTTGCACCCTGATTACAGGGCAGTCACCCTCAATAGATAGATAACGGAGCAGAATGTCAAAAGGACACAATGGCACAGACCGGGTCCCAGCTTACAGGGCGGTCACGCTGCTCAAGGTATTAAAAGGCTCGAGATTCCCATACAGTCTAATTACATGACCTGAGGCCTGAGTTGAGGTTGGTTACTGTGCCCAGAGTTCCTTTCCTTTTCCTCCATCTTCTTTTCTCCTCTGTGTGTGGCATTCCTGACACTTCCTTCTTCTCCACTTGTGCTTCATGATGCCTGAAACAGAGAGAGAGAGCACAAGGCGTGTGTAAGTGAGAACCGCTTTCGACAATGCCATGTCCCACACGCAAACTCAGTGTAATCTACTCATACACTGTTCTTTTCCGCATCTGCAGACAGTCTGGATATTTAGGTCCAAGACAGTTCTTTGTGGTCCTCAGACACTTCCAGAAGCATTTCCCCCTGCTCCCAAGCTGCACTGGGTGAGAAAAGTACTGGACCCATTCCCCTCGAAAGCCACAATCTCCAGATTTCCCCTTGACAATTATTTCACCAGGCAGCCTCCATACAAAATCAAGAGGAATTAAATGATGAAGGGCGGTAAGGAATTAATTGACAAGTATTCCTATATCAATGGATACTGCCTGGAATGACTTAGTCCAAAACCGCCCCGGACACTCCCTTTCGGATCTTACCACCAATAGCATGTCAGGTCTCCAAGAGTCCAAGAAGTGAGAAGAAAGCAGGAGACTTGGCTGCAGAATTCCAGGCAAGTTGGAAGCGCTGTTTGAAGGGCCGGAACTCTGGACACAGTCTCATGGGGGCCCCATAAATAGTAGCAGATGAGACCTGTACCCTGTTTACAGGGTGCTCATTCAGGGCAGTGGCTGCATTTGGCCAAGTGCCAAGAGACTAGAGGGCAAAGACCCGATCCCTGATTACAGGGCGGTCGTTCGCAGCAGGCTGTGAAGACAGCACGAGGCCAAGAGACCCAAAGGGCCTCGGAGACGCACACCCTAGTTACAGGGAGGTCAAGCTGTCCACGTAACGGAAATGATTCTAATCCCGCAGATTTCAAGAGCCAGATGCAACCTGTACCCTGATTACAGGGTGGTCGCTGGCATTAGCCAAATAGGAGAGACCATAACCTGAATTACAGGAAGGTCAAGCTGTCAAAGTACCAAAGAGCTCGATATGTCCCATCCTAGAGAGCCTTGTGACATGGACCCTAATTACAGGGTTGTCACGCTGACTAATGGGGCAGAGCACGGCGTAAAGCCAAATGAGCAAGAGGGCACAGACCCGGACCCCAGTTACAGGGCGGTCACATTGCTCAGTTTAACAAAGAGCTCAATGCCCCTCCAAAGACAGGGGGAGGTGACTTGCACCCTGATTACAGGGCAGTCACACTCACCAACCAGCTAACGGAGACCCAAACCCTAGTTACAGGGAGGTCAAGCTGCCCATGTTATGGAAATGATTCTAATCCCCCAGATTTCAAGAGCCAGATGCAACCTGTACCCTGATTACAGGGTGGTCGCTGGCATTAGCCAAATGGGAGAGACCATAATCTGAATTACAGGAAGGTCAAGCTGTCAAAGTACCAAAGAGCTCGATATGTCCCATCCTAGAGAGCCTTGTGACATGGACCCTAATTACAGGGTTGTCACGCTGACTAATGGGGCAGAGCACGGCGTAAAGCCAAATGAGCAAGAGGGCACAGACCCGGACCCCAGTTACAGGGCGGTCACATTGCTCAGTTTAACAAAGAGCTCAATGCCCCTCCAAAGACAGGGGGAGGTGACTTGCACCCTGATTACAGGGCAGTCACCCTCAAGAGACAGATAACGGAGCAGAATGTCAAAAGGACACAATGGCACAGACCGGGACCCAGCTTACAGGGCGGTCACGCTGCTCAAGGTATTAAAAGGCTCGAGATTCCCATACTTTCTAATTACATGACCTGAGGCCTGAGTTGAGGTTGGTTACTGTGCCCAGAGTTCCTTTCCTTTTCCTCCATCTTCTTTTTTCCTCTGTGTGTGGCATTCCTGACACTTCCTTCTTCTCCACTTGTGCTTCATGATGCCTGAAACAGAGAGAGAGAGCACAAGGCGTGTGTAAGTGAGAACCGCTTTCGACAATGTCATGTCCCGCACGCAAACTCAGTGTAATCTACTCATACACTGTTCTTTTCCGCATCTGCAGACAGTCTGGATATTTAGGTCCAAGACAGTTCTTTGTGGTCCTCAGACACTTCCAGAAGCATTTCCCCCTGCTCCCAAGCTGCACTGGGTGAGAAAAGTACTGGACCCATTCCCCTCGAAAGCCACAATCTCCAGATTTCCCCTTGACAATTATTTCACCAGGCAGCCTCCATACAAAATCAAGAGGAATTAAATGATGAAGGGCGGTAAGGAATTAATTGACAAGTATTCCTAAATCAATGGATACTGCCTGGAATGACTTAGTCCAATACCGCTCCGGACACTCCCTTTCGGATCTTACCACCAATAGCATGTCAGGTCTCCAAGAGTCCAAGAAGTGAGAAGAAAGCAGGAGACTTGGCTGCAGAATTCCAGGCAAGTTGGAAGCGCTGTTTGAAGGGCCGGAACTCTGGACACAGTCTCATGGGGGCACCATAAATAGTAGCAGATGAGACCTGTACCCTGTTTACAGGGTGCTCATTCAGGGCAGTGGCTGCATTTGGCCAAGTGCCAAGAGACTAGAGGGCAAAGACCCGATCCCTGATTACAGGGCGGTCGTTCGCAGCAGGCTGTGAAGACAGCACGAGGCCAAGAGACCCAAAGGGCCTCGGAGACGCACACCCTAGTTACAGGGAGGTCAAGCTGTCCACGTAACGGAAATGATTCTAATCCCGCAGATTTCAAGAGCCAGATGCAACCTGTACCCTGATTACAGGGTGGTCGCTGGCATTAGCCAAATAGGAGAGACCATAACCTGAATTACAGGAAGGTCAAGCTGTCAAAGTACCAAAGAGCTCGATATGTCCCATCCTAGAGAGCCTTGTGACATGGACCCTAATTACAGGGTTGTCACGCTGACTAATGGGGCAGAGCACGGCGTAAAGCCAAATGAGCAAGAGGGCACAGACCCGGACCCCAGTTACAGGGCGGTCACATTGCTCAGTTTAACAAAGAGCTCAATGCCCCTCCAAAGACAGGGGGAGGTGACTTGCACCCTGATTACAGGGCAGTCACACTCACCAACCAGCTAACGGAGACCCAAACCCTAGTTACAGGGAGGTCAAGCTGCCCATGTTACGGAAATGATTCTAATCCCCCAGATTTCAAGAGCCAGATGCAACCTGTACCCTGATTACAGGGTGGTCGCTGGCATTAGCCAAATGGGAGAGACCATAATCTGAATTACAGGAAGGTCAAGCTGTCAAAGTACCAAAGAGCTCGATATGTCCCATCCTAGAGAGCCTTGTGACATGGACCCTAATTACAGGGTTGTCACGCTGACTAATGGGGCAGAGCACGGCGTAAAGCCAAATGAGCAAGAGGGCACAGACCCGGACCCCAGTTACAGGGCGGTCACATTGCTCAGTTTAACAAAGAGCTCAATGCCCCTCCAAAGACAGGGGGAGGTGACTTGCACCCTGATTACAGGGCAGTCACCCTCAAGAGACAGATAACGGAGCAGAATGTCAAAAGGACACAATGGCACAGACCGGGACCCAGCTTACAGGGCGGTCACGCTGCTCAAGGTATTAAAAGGCTCGAGATTCCCATACTTTCTAATTACATGACCTGAGGCCTGAGTTGAGGTTGGTTACTGTGCCCAGAGTTCCTTTCCTTTTCCTCCATCTTCTTTTCTCCTCTGTGTGTGGCATTCCTGACACTTCCTTCTTCTCCACTTGTGCTTCATGATGCCTGAAACAGAGAGAGAGAGCACAAGGCGTGTGTAAGTGAGAACCGCTTTCGACAATGCCATGTCCCGCACGCAAACTCAGTGTAATCTACTCATACACTGTTCTTTTCCGCATCTGCAGACAGTCTGGATATTTAGGTCCAAGACAGTTCTTTGTGGTCCTCAGACACTTCCAGAAGCATTTCCCCCTGCTCCCAAGCTGCACTGGGTGAGAAAAGTACTGGACCCATTCCCCTCGAAAGCCACAATCTCCAGATTTCCCCTTGACAATTATTTCACCAGGCAGCCTCCATACAAAATCAAGAGGAATTAAATGATGAAGGGCGGTAAGGAATTAATTGACAAGTATTCCTAAATCAATGGATACTGCCTGGAATGACTTAGTCCAATACCGCTCCGGACACTCCCTTTCGGATCTTACCACCAATAGCATGTCAGGTCTCCAAGAGTCCAAGAAGTGAGAAGAAAGCAGGAGACTTGGCTGCAGAATTCCAGGCAAGTTGGAAGCGCTGTTTGAAGGGCCGGAACTCTGGACACAGTCTCATGGGGGCCCCATAAATAGTAGCAGATGAGACCTGTACCCTGTTTACAGGGTGCTCATTCAGGGCAGTGGCTGCATTTGGCCAAGTGCCAAGAGACTAGAGGGCAAAGACCCGATCCCTGATTACAGGGCGGTCGTTCGCAGCAGGCTGTGAAGACAGCACGAGGCCAAGAGACCCAAAGGGCCTCGGAGACGCACACCCTAGTTACAGGGAGGTCAAGCTGTCCACGTAACGGAAATGATTCTAATCCCGCAGATTTCAAGAGCCAGATGCAACCTGTACCCTGATTACAGGGTGGTCGCTGGCATTAGCCAAATAGGAGAGACCATAACCTGAATTACAGGAAGGTCAAGCTGTCAAAGTACCAAAGAGCTCGATATGTCCCATCCTAGAGAGCCTTGTGACATGGACCCTAATTACAGGGTTGTCACGCTGACTAATGGGGCAGAGCACGGCGTAAAGCCAAATGAGCAAGAGGGCACAGACCCGGACCCCAGTTACAGGGCGGTCACATTGCTCAGTTTAACAAAGAGCTCAATGCCCCTCCAAAGACAGGGGGAGGTGACTTGCACCCTGATTACAGGGCAGTCACACTCACCAACCAGCTAACGGAGACCCAAACCCTAGTTACAGGGAGGTCAAGCTGCCCATGTTACGGAAATGATTCTAATCCCCCAGATTTCAAGAGCCAGATGCAACCTGTACCCTGATTACAGGGTGGTCGCTGGCATTAGCCAAATGGGAGAGACCATAATCTGAATTACAGGAAGGTCAAGCTGTCAAAGTACCAAAGAGCTCGATATGTCCCATCCTAGAGAGCCTTGTGACATGGACCCTAATTACAGGGTTGTCACGCTGACTAATGGGGCAGAGCACGGCGTAAAGCCAAATGAGCAAGAGGGCACAGACCCGGACCCCAGTTACAGGGCGGTCACATTGCTCAGTTTAACAAAGAGCTCAATGCCCCTCCAAAGACAGGGGGAGGTGACTTGCACCCTGATTACAGGGCAGTCACCCTCAAGAGACAGATAACGGAGCAGAATGTCAAAAGGACACAATGGCACAGACCGGGACCCAGCTTACAGGGCGGTCACGCTGCTCAAGGTATTAAAAGGCTCGAGATTCCCATACTTTCTAATTACATGACCTGAGGCCTGAGTTGAGGTTGGTTACTGTGCCCAGAGTTCCTTTCCTTTTCCTCCATCTTCTTTTTTCCTCTGTGTGTGGCATTCCTGAACCTTCCTTCTTCTCCACTTGTGCTTCATGATGCCTGAAACAGAGAGAGAGAGCACAAGGCGTGTGTAAGTGAGAACCGCTTTCGACAATGCCATGTCCCGCACGCAAACTCAGTGTAATCTACTCATACACTTTTCTTTTCCGCATCTGCAGACAGTCTGGATATTTAGGTCCAAGACAGTTCTTTGTGGTCCTCAGACACTTCCAGAAGCATTTCCCCCTGCTCCCAAGCTGCACTGGGTGAGAAAAGTACTGGACCCATTCCCCTCGAAAGCCACAATCTCCAGATTTCCCCTTGACAATTATTTCACCAGGCAGCCTCCATACAAAATCAAGAGGAATTAAATGATGAAGGGCGGTAAGGAATTAATTGACAAGTATTCCTAAATCAATGTATACTGCCTGGAATGACTTAGTCCAAAACCGCCCCGGACACTCCCTTTCGGATCTTACCACCAATAGCATGTCAGGTCTCCAAGAGTCCAAGAAGTGAGAAGAAAGCAGGAGACTTGGCTGCAGAATTCCAGGCAAGTTGGAAGCGCTGTTTGAAGGGCCGGAACTCTGGACACAGTCTCATGGGGGCCCCATAAATAGTAGCAGATGAGACCTGTACCCTGTTTACAGGGTGCTCATTCAGGGCAGTGGCTGCATTTGGCCAAGTGCCAAGAGACTAGAGGGCAAAGACCCGATCCCTGATTACAGGGCGGTCGTTCGCAGCAGGCTGTGAAGACAGCACGAGGCCAAGAGACCCAAAGGGCCTCGGAGACGCACACCCTAGTTACAGGGAGGTCAAGCTGTCCACGTAACGGAAATGATTCTAATCCCGCAGATTTCAAGAGCCAGATGCAACCTGTACCCTGATTACAGGGTGGTCGCTGGCATTAGCCAAATAGGAGAGACCATAACCTGAATTACAGGAAGGTCAAGCTGTCAAAGTACCAAAGAGCTCGATATGTCCCATCCTAGAGAGCCTTGTGACATGGACCCTAATTACAGGGTTGTCACGCTGACTAATGGGGCAGAGCACGGCGTAAAGCCAAATGAGCAAGAGGGCACAGACCCGGACCCCAGTTACAGGGCGGTCACATTGCTCAGTTTAACAAAGAGCTCAATGCCCCTCCAAAGACACGGGGAGGTGACTTGCACCCTGATTACAGGGCAGTCACACTCACCAACCTGCTAATGGAGACCCAAAGGGCCTCGGAGACGCAAACCCTAGTTACAGTGTGGTCAAGCTGCCCGTGCTACGTAAATGATTCTAATCCCCCAGATTTCAAAAGCGAGATGCAACCTGTACCCTGATTACAGGGTGGTCGCTGGCATTAGCCAAATAGGAGAGACCATAACCTGAATTACAGGAAGGTCAAGCTGTCAAAGTACCAAAGAGCTCAATATGTCCCATTCTATTGAGGCTTGTGACCTAGACCCTAATTACAGGGTTGTCACGCTGACTAATGGGGCAGAGCATGGCGTAAAGCCAAATGAGCAAGTGGGGAGAGACCTGGACCCTAGTTAAAGGGTGCTCACATTGCTCAATTTAACAAAGAGCTCAATGCCCCTCCAAAGATAGCGGGAGGTGACTGGCACCCTGATCACAGGGCAGTCACTCTCACTAGCCAGATAACGGAGCAGAATGTCAAAAAGACACAATGGCACAGACCGGGACCCAGCTTTCAGGGCTATCACTCTTCTTAGGTTTCCATAGAGATCGATACCTTCCCAGAAGACAGAGAGACTCGGTATCTCACCCCTAATTACTAAATCAAGCCTCCCACCAACCTGCTGATGTGGCATGGTGTCAAAAGAATGAAGGGTAGAGACCAAAACCCTCGATACAGAGTGATCAAGTTGCCCAGGTACTAGGAGGTGCTGTACTTCCTTTGACCTAAATCACCCTCATTAAAGGCCATTCATTGCCATTAGCCCACTAATAGGAACTCAACCTAAAGAAAGCAGAAGTGGAGAGAGTTTCTCCTATGCACTAAAAGATGATATCTGAGCTTTTACTTTTCCCTTTTGTGGGGAGGAAGAGGATAAATATATTATTACACATTCAGCTCTTTTTCCAGTTCTGAGGAGAGTAAAGAAAAAGCACTGCAGTGATTTAACTGAAAGAACTCAAAATAAATCAATCAATCAATAAATACAGATGTTCACACCCATTTGTATCACGTGCACTCACATACACATACATACATAAGAAAGGGGGACTTCCCAGAACAGAAAGAGAGCTCATTGCAATAGGTCACTTGACCCACAGTGTTAAACTTGACCAATCTTTCTCCCCTCCAAAAAGAAAGGGAAAAGGCATAAGACCTGGACCCTGCTTACAGGGGGATCACGCTGTTCAAGGGATTAAAAGGCTCCAGATCCCCATACAGTGTAATTAGATGATTGGAGGCCTGATTACAGGCAGTTTACTGTGCCCAGAGTCCCTTTCCTTTGCCTCCATTTTCAGTGACTTCTCTTCTTTCTTCCCCTTGGCTCGACATTCCGCAACCTTTCTTCTTGGCCACTTGTGTTTGAAGCTGCCTGAAACAGAGAGAGGGAGCACAGAGGCATGTGTTAGTCAGACACCCTTACAACAACTCCACAGCTCTCAGATAAGGATTTTCCCCTCCTGAATCAGAAAAGTACCAAATCTTTCGCGCTGAGCTCCTCCTCCTGCATCACCTCAGCCATTCCGGCCCACCCCTTCAGAGACACCTCAGCCTTTCCCGCCCAGGCTCTGACCCACCCCTTCAGAGTCACCACAGTCTTTCTCTCCCAGGCTCCAACCCGCCCCCCCTTCAGAGTCATCACAGCCTTTCCCGCCCAGGCTCTGACCAACCCCGTTCAGAGTCACCTCAGCCTTTCCCGCCCATGCTCTGACCCGCCCCGTTCAGAGTCATCACAGCCTTTCCCGCCCAGGCTCTGACACCTCCCCCTCTTCAGAGTCACCACAGCATTTCCCTCCCAGGCTCCGACCCTCCCCCCCTACGGTCACCTCAGCTTTTCCCACCCAAGTGCCAGAGTCCTCCTCCTCAGCCACCTCAGACTTTCCCGCCCAGACTACGGGCTCCTCCTCTGGTGTTACCCAGGCCCTGGCCTCCCCCCTTCAGAGACACCTCAGACTTTCCAGCCCAGGCTCCAACCCCCGACTCTTTCGGAGTCACCTCAGCCTTTCCCGCCAAGGCTCCGGTCCCCACCCCCATTCAGAGTCACCACAAACTTTTGCGCCCAGGCTCTGACCCACCCCCTTAAGAGTCACCTCAGCCTTTCCCCCCCAGGCTCCAACCCAGCCCCTGCAGAGTCACCTCAGCCTTTCCCGCCCAGGCTCCGACACACCCCCTTGAGAGTCACCTCAGCCTTTCCAGCCCAGGCTCCGACCCACCCCTTCAGAGTCACCTGAGCGTTTCCCACCCAGGCTCTGACATCCCCCCCGACACCTCAGAGTCAACTCAGCGTTTCCTGCCCAGGCTCTGACCTCCCCCCCCTCAGGGTCAACTCAGCTTTTCCCTCCCAAGTGCCGGACATCTCCTCCTCTGCCACCTCAGACTTTCCCGCCCAGAGTCTGGGCTCCTCTTCTGGCGTTACCCAGGCTCTGACCTCCCCACTTCAGACACCTCAGCTTTTCCCGCCCAGGCTCTGACCCCCAACTCTTTCAGAGTCACCTCAGCCTTTCCCGCCCAGGCTTCGACCCCCCCCATTAAGAGTCACCTCAGCATTTCCCGCCAAGGCTCCGGTCCCCACCCCCATTCAGAGTCACCTCAGCCTTTCCAGCCCAGGCTCTGACCCTCCCCCTTCAGAATCAGTTGAGCGTTTCCCGCCCAGGCTCCAACACACCCCCTTGAGAGTCACCTCAGCCTTTCCAGCCCAGGCTCCGACCCACCCCTTCAGTCACCTGAGCGTTTCCCACCCAGGCTCTGACATCCCCCCCGCACACCTCAGAGTCACCTCAGCGTTTCCTGTCCAGGTCTGACACCCCCCCCTCAGGGTCACCTCAGCTTTTCCCTCCCAAGCGCCGGACTCCTCCTCCTCTGCCACCTCAGACTTTCCCGCCCAGAGTCTGGGCTCCTCTTCTGGTGTTACCCAGGCCCTGGCCTCCCCGCTTCAGAGACACCTCAGACTTTCCAGCCCAGGCTCCGACCCCCGACTCTTTCGGAGTCACCTCAGCCTTTCCCGCCAAGGCTCCGGTCCCCACCCCCATTCAGAGTCACCTCAGCATTTCCCGCCAAGGCTCCGGTCCCCACCCCCATTCAGAGTCACCACAAACTTTTGCGCCCAGGCTCTGACCCACCCCCTTAAGAGTCACCTCAGCCTTTCCCCCCAAGCTCCAACCCAGCCCCTGCAGAGTCACCTCAGCCTTTCCAGCCCAGGCTCCGACTCTCCCCCTTCAGAGTCACTTGAGCGTTTCCCACCCAGGCTCCGACACACCCCCTTCAGAGTCACCTCAGCCTTTCCAGCCCAGACTCCGACCCACCCCTTCAGAATCACCTGAGCCTTTCCCGCCCAGGCTCTGACACCTCCCCCTCTTCAGAGTCACCACAGCATTTCCCTCCCAGGCTCCGACCCTCCCCCCCTAGGGTCACCTCGGCTTTTCCCACCCAAGTGCCGGAGTCCTCCTCCTCAGCCACCTCAGACTTTCCCGCCCAGAGTCTGGGCTCCTCTTCTGGCGTTACCCAGGATCTGACCTCCCCACTTCAGAGACACCTCAGCTTTTCACGCCCAGGCTCTGACCCCCGACTCTTTCGGAGTCACCTCAGCCTTTCCCGCCCAGGCTTCGACCCCCTCCATTCAGAGTCACCTCAGCATTTCCCACCAAGGCTCCGGTCCCCACCCCCATTCAGAGTCACCACAAACTTTTACGCACAGGCTCTGACAGCCCCCGCCCTTCAGAGTCAAAACAGCGTTTCCCGCCCAGGCTCCGACCCAGCCCCTGCAGAGTCACCTCAGCCTTTCCAGCCCAGGCTCCGACCCTCCCCCTTCAGAATCAGTTGAGCGTTTCCCACCCAGGCTCCAACACACCCCCTTGAGAGTCACCTCAGCCTTTCCAGCCCAGGCTCCGACCCACCCCTTCAGAGTCACCTGAGCGTTTCCCACCCAGGCTCTGACATCCCCCCCGACACCTCAGAGTCACCTCAGCGTTTCCTGCCCAGGCTCTGACCTCCCCCCCCTCAGGGTCAACTCAGCTTTTCCCTCCCAAGTGCCGGACTCCTCCTCCTCTGCCACCTCAGACTTTCCCGCCCAGAGTCTGGGCTCCTCTTCTGGCGTTACCCAGGCTCTGACCTCCCCACTTCAGAGACACCTCAGCTTTTCCCGCCCAGGCTCTGACCCCCGACTCTTTCAGAGTCACCTCAGCCTTTCCCGCCCAGGCTTCGACCCCCCCCATTAAGAGTCACCTCAGCATTTCCCGCCAAGGCTCCGGTCCCCACCCCCATTCAGAGTCACCTCAGCCTTTCCAGCCCAGGCTCTGACCCTCCCCCTTCAGAATCAGTTGAGCGTTTCCCGCCCAGGCTCCAACACACCCCCTTGAGAGTCACCTCAGCCTTTCCAGCCCAGGCTCCGACCCACCCCTTCAGAGTCGCCTCAGCGTTTCCTGCCCAGGCTCTGACCTCCCCCCGCTCAGGGTCACCTCAGCTTTTCCCTCCCAAGTGCCGGACTCCTCCTCCTCTGCCACCTCAGACTTTCCCGCCCAGAGTCTGGGCTCCTCTTCTGGCGTTACCCGGGTTCTGACCTCCCCACTTCAGATACACCTCAGCTTTTCCCGCCCAGGCTCTGACCCCCGACTCTTTCGGAGTCACCTCAGCCTTTCCCGCCCAGGCTTCGACCCTCCCCCTTCAGAATCAGTTGAGCGTTTCCCGCCCAGGCTCCAACACACCCCCTTGAGAGTCACCTCAGCCTTTCCAGCCCAGGCTCCGACCCACCCCTTCAGAGTCACCTGAGCGTTTCCCACCCAGGCTCTGACATCCCCCCCGACACCTCATAGTCACCTCAGCGTTTCCTGCCCAGGCTCTGACCTCCCCCCCCTCAGGGTCACCTCAGCTTTTCCCTCCCAAGTGCCAGACTCCTCCTCCTCTGCCACCTCAGACTTTCCTGCCCAGAGTCTGGGCTCCTCTTCTGGCGTTACCCAGGCTCTGACCTCCCCACTTCAGAGACACCTCAGCTTTTCCCGCCCAGGCTCTGACACCCCCCCACTTTAGAGTCACCTCAGCCTTTCCTGCCCAGACTCTGACACTCCCCCTTGAGAGTCACCTCAGGTTTCCCCGCCCAGTCTCCAACCCCCGCCCCTCCCTTCAGATTCACTTCAGCTATTCCTGCCTAATTTCTGAGCCCCTCCCTTGGTGTCACCTCACGCTTTCCCTCCCAGGAGCCAAGCTCCTCTTCCGCTGCCACCTCAGCCTTTCCCGCCCAGGCGTCGAGCTCCTCCTCAGGCGTCACCTCAGGCTTTCCCGCCCAGGTGCCAAGCCAACTCCTCTGGCGTCACTTCAGCACTTCCCCCTACCTCGTTGATCTACCTCAGACCTTTCCTGCCTCAGCCCAAGCCCCATATACCAACTCATGCCACCACATCTCTTTGCCCATTCTGCTGCCTCAAAATCACGGTTCCTCACCCCCTTGTGTGATGTCAGCATTTCCCTCCTGAACTTGAACCCTTCCTTATGCCCTGACCTCTCCGTGCCTAGATGGCGCCCCACCCTCTGGTGCCCAATCACACGCTCCTCACCCCTCTCCTTGAGTTACCTCAGCGCTTCCTGCCTCAAGCCCAACCCTTCCCTCTGCTCGTGCCCCTTCTGTAGGTTTGCCTACAGCCTCCTACTGTCCTCTCAGCATCGCCCCTTCCTGCTCCGCAGCAACCTCAGCGCCTTCTGCCTGCCCCGTCTTGCAGTTTCCCACACAACCCACATTCTGTCTACCGCCGCCTCAGACTTCCCGCCAGAGCCAGCTGCTTCCCACCATCTCATCGCGGCGCTCCAGCCTCTGCTTTGCCCCTCCTGCCACCTCACAACCGACCACCCGCTCCTCTTTCTCAGGCAGTGCCTGTCGCTGCTTCCCATCTGCCCTCCTCACGGTGCCTGCACCACTTTTAGCCTCAGCCGCAGTCCCTCTCATGCCGCCATGTGGAAGCCTGGACCGAGCCCCCCGCCTCTGAGGTGCTTGCTTCATCTGCTCCCAACCATTCTGATGTTCCCGGGGTAGCGGGGTTCTACTGGCTGTGGGCAACTCCTAGTGCCGCTTCTCCCCATTGAGCCTCCCTTTCCCTGAGGGCCTGGAGCAGTGTCAGAATTTCAAAGACCAGGGCCCCCGCCTGGGCACCTCCTAAGCCCCGCCCCTGGATCGTGCCGCCTCAGAGGTTCTCTCGGGCCCACCTCACAGTCGGCGCCCGCCGTCCTCTAACCTGAAGTCTCGCCTCAGTCTCGAGCTGACTCAACCTCTCTCTCACACCGAACGCCCTCCCTCTTGAACCAATTCCCGCCCAGTCTGAGCCCCGCCCCCTGGTGGAGCCCCATGTGGGCTCCGTCCAGCCCTTGTGTCTGCGACTAAGTTTTGGAGTCCTGGTGCCACGGCGGCAGGGCAGCGATGCACAGAGCTGCCTCCAGAGGCGCGAGGGGCGGATCTCACCTGTCAGGCTTCCCATGGCAGCCCCCGCACTGAGCCTGCCCTGGCCTCTTCCTATGGGGCAGGGGGAACCAAACCATCCCCTGCTGTCCCTCAGCAGTGCACAGAGCCTGCCTGCACCTGCTTCCCCACTGTGCCAAGCTTGGCCCCATCCCTGCTGCTCAGGCTTTAGCACCAAGCCCACCATGGCTTCCCTCGTCCCCAGCAGCGCGGAGCCATCCCAGGCTCTTTGGCAGAGCCCACCACCAGCCCAGGGAGGAGTTGGGCCACTCCCAGCCTTAGGCAGTGACTTCCCATTTGCACAGCCCGACTCCATTGACAGGAAAGAGAAACCAGGAGATAGCGACCCACATCCTCAAAGATGTTTGGGCCCCTCACTCCCATAATGGCTATGTACCTTGGAGGAGCTGGGCCAATATAGCCAAAAGATACAGCAAAAGCTTCTAGTGTAAAGAGACATCCCCTGCACAGGCATCAGAAAGGAAATGACCCGCACACTGAAATGTGCTGAGGTGCTATCTACACATCAGTATATTGAGTCCTGGAGGTTCTTCTTTTTATCCATAGAGGTTTAAATTAATCTTCTAGGCAAAGCACTTTCAACCTTGATTTAATTATATGGATGTGTTTTATAGTACACAAAAATAAAGAGCTTGTAATTTTACAATTCTATCTACAAGAGACCAAATGTCATAATCCAGTACCTTAAACTTTAAACCATTCTAGAGTTACATGGAAATTCTGTTCTTTATTCCCCCTGAAGAAACAGAATATATAGGGTTTGTATGTGTGTTTGAATCTTTAGCGATAATAATCCCAGTAGATAGCCGGGAATAAGTGTTTGCAGAGGACATATGTAGATTTGTTTATGTAACTTTAGTGCCCTCGTGGCCAAGATGGAGTCTGCTCTGCAGGCAGCTCTGACCAAGAAAGGGGCCGCGCAGGAACGCAGCAGGGAAAGCTCCTTCTACCCCAGGGGCATCTGTTCCAAACCCCCCAGAGTGAACACACACACACACACACACACACACACACACACACACACCGCGGAAGAATATAGGAAAGGGAAATATTTGTTTCCACGGAGATGAAAGGAGAAAGATAACAGGGGGAAAGATGGGGGAAGCGGTAAAACAGGGTTGCATTCATTACAAGGCCCCACTAGTACCACGGTCGGAAAGAGCTGGGGGGAGAACGGTAATTCTATTTTGTAGAGGATTTTGCTATTTCAAAATCAGATTTCATTCTGATTTGGAATCATATTCAAAAATTTTGAAATTCTGTGTGAAATGGAATTGCTGATCTCCACTGAGCTCTAAAGCAGCCTTGTAGGCTGCCCCAGAGCTGGAGACCCTTGGAGCCTTACAAGACCTAGCTCCACGGTAGCACACCTGGTGGGCTGTCCTGGAGCCATGGACCCTAAGAGCCCTACCTGGCGAGGAGTCACGAGCCTGGCAGCTGGGGCTCCCGCAACTTTCAGGCTCCCAGCTTCCCATCAGCCCACCAGGCAGGCAGCTGAGGAGCTGGGAGCCTGGAAACCCAGGTTCCCCAGCAGCGTGCCACATGGTCTATCAAGGAGCCCGGCAGCTGAGCTGTCAGGAAGCCAAGCAAGTTTCTGATGGAATTCTGCCTGGCTGGCAAAGTCCCATTGGAAACATGCTTGGTTTCTGGTGGATTCTGTCAGAATTGACACAGTCCTGCAGTGTCTTTCAATTTCAACAAAAGAGCAAACTCTGGCAATTGTTTTTTTCTAACAAGCTCCGCTAATTAGCAATGGAGAGCAACACGACACAATAGTTTTAAACAATAAGACCATCATAGACAAATCAAACAGCAGGGAAGATAAGTTTTAAATAGGCAGAATGTATGGTCATTATTCAGTGGAAATGCAACCTGCACCAATGCAGTCTTTGAGAGGTTTAGCCAACTTTACACCAGGTTAACTAGCAGCAACCTATTCTATTGAATAGTCAGTCCTGGCAGATCTTTTGTTTAGCTGTGGAAGCCCTTTCTTTTTCCAGGTACGCATGATGACTCTGGCTGAGGTATGCTAGAATGGTACTTTGCTGAATTAAAGCCCTCATCATCATACCATCAGGTTTCAGGTCTCTCATAGCGTGCCATTCATCCTCTAAGAAGGAAGAAGCCAGTGCACCTGCGACTCATCAGCTGCCTCTGAATTGGGTTTAAGTGAAGGGGGAAAGGGGCAAGTCAGAGTACCTGTAAACAGAGAAAAGACGACTATTGAATCTATTGAAGTCATGGAGTTCCCCTAGTGTAACTGCAGCTGCTGCACACTCAGACTTTCTTCACGGGCTTTTTCTACACCAGGCGAACAATCACCTAATATTGAGTATTTGCTTTCCAAGTTGCCCACTTTTGAATAATAAATCATAGGGCAAGGGTAATAAATAAAAAGCACATCCCCATGCATATTTCAATGGAACAAAAAGCATCTAGTATCGGAGAAATGAATTAACAAATGCAAAGAGAGAGAGGCTGTTTCAATTCATTATGCACAAGAGAGTTTTCTTCACAGCATTAGCAAAATTAATGCCTCCATAGTGAATTATATCTTCATGCACCCTACCAAAGTTAATCTCTAGTTCTCTCCCACCCCTATAGAATCTCATTTTTAGTAAAAATTCTGTGTAGTGCTTGTAGATCTCAAAACACTTTACAAATGAGGTCAGTACAATCATCTCCCCTCCCCCCCCCTTTTTTTTTTAAATGGAGGGGGACACTGGCACAGGGAGGCAAAGTGACCACCAAGTGACCCAAGGACAGCCAGTGACCCGGCAGCAGAGCCAGGAATAGAAACCAGGTCGCCTGAATCCCAGGCCAGTGCTCTAAACCACTAGACCACACTACCTCACATGTATTAGCATATTGAAAATTTAGTGCACCGTAAAAGTAAATTTCTGAGAAACTTGAGATTGAATTAAATATAAAAATATTACATTAATCTACTTTTTAAAAAATGTCTGAACGGGAAAGGTGCAGAAACCAGGGGACCTTGCTAGTTTTAGTCCAATCGTATCATAGCCACAATCATATATTGTGCTCAGGAAGTGAGCTCTAGGGCCTGCAGCTCTCAAGCAATCTATAAGTCTGGGAACAGTGAAGGAACCAAACAAAGGCCTATTCTTGTGCACCTTAGAAGCTCTAGGAGGGCAACCTTATGCACCTAAGTGGCAGTGCGATCTCCATCCTCAAGATCACACTGCAGTCTGCCCAAAACGTGTGATCCAAGAGAAAAATCAAACTTGCACCACTACGGGGTAGTTACTTCCAACGACCGCATGAAAAGGGTAAAAAGATGTTAATTAAATTAAACGTAACAATACCAAAATTCTTCACAAGTTTATCAGATTCCTTTTTGTTTAGCCAAAGAAAGAACTGAGACTATACTTGAATGTATACATTTTATTAATTGAATTACATAAATAGTAACAAATACATTCATAAATAAGGAGTTACAGAAAGCAAAGCAATGTGAGATGACAATCAAAGTTCAATCCATGCATTTAAGATGGAGTAGTTATCACACTTTTATCAAATAGGTATAATCAGACCTAGTTAATTCATTTCACACATCAGAAAGTGGCGATTTTAGCAAAATCATCTTAATACAGAACAGAATTAACTACCAGTGTAAGTCCTTTAATACAGGTCATTGTTCAACACGGAAGTGGCAGAAGTAGAAGTTTTCCACAATTATTACACTTTGAAAAGCTCAATAAGGTTTAAGGGATCCCCTAAAGCTGCAGAAATGCTACCCTCTTGAAAGTTTCTGGAGATATCTTTATTCTGCATGGTCATCTTCATCCAAGATTTTGGAATTAGGAATGACAGTAAGAACTGAGGTAGCCAGGTGGGTCCTGCATCCCTGTTGAGCTAAAAATTCAAACCTCAGTGCTTTCAAACACCTCCCCGAAATTAACTTTCACACCAATCAAATTGCACCAAACAGGCAACCTCAGCTTTGCCCTCTAAATACATCTACTAATGTACGTATACAAAACCATCTAAAATTGCCAACAATTCACACTAAACCAATACCAGAAAAGCAGTCATAATCACAAAATACTGCACCTCTACCCAAATACCAAGACTTAACAGAAAAATACCTACCTAAAACATCCACATCATCATCCTCTGAATTCAATAAGGGTAAAAGACTACTAAAACACCACTACTGCCACATCCACCAATGGACACAACTACTAAAAACACTCTAACTTCTGACACAATAGGTGCAAAGTTAATATTGAATGTGTGCTACACTTTGGTTGGTGTGACCGTTTAAGCAGAGTAGGTGTTTGAAAGTTGTGAAGTGCGGAGAGTAACTGCCAGTTGCCAGAACATTTAGTTTTGTTTGCTTCCTTTTAGAAATGTGTGAGAAATACACAAGTTAGGCGTTACCTGGAGTAAATGTTAATTTTCTGAACCTTAACTTTATTTGAAGAATATTGGGGGTGAGTGGAGGATTCAAACGTATACCTTCCCTTAAGTCACATCTTTGCACTTCCAGGAGGAAATGATGATTTATTAATAATAGGAAGTTATAATTCTATAGAACTTGAGTGTTTAAGGTCTATGCATTTCAGATTCACAGTTACGCCATGGTACTGACA
The DNA here is from genome assembly GCF_028017835.1 of Emys orbicularis. Taxonomy (NCBI): domain Eukaryota; kingdom Metazoa; phylum Chordata; order Testudines; family Emydidae; genus Emys; species Emys orbicularis. The sequence continues at coordinate 37,838,524 of NC_088687.1, forward strand.
CTTTCTTCTTCTCCACTTGTGCTTCATGATGCCTGAAACAGAGAGAGGGAGCACAAGGCGTGTGTAAGTGAGAACCGCTTTCGACAACGCCACGTCCCGCACGCAAACTCAGTGTAAACTACTGATACAGTGTTCATTTCCGCATCTGCAGACAGTCTGGATGTTTAGGACCAAGACAGTTCTTTGTGGTCCTCAGACACTTCCAGAAGCATTTCCCCCTCCTCCCAAGCTGCACTGGGTGAGAAAAGTACTGGACCCATTCCCCTCTAAAGCCACAATTTCCAGATTTCCCCTTGACAATTATTTCACCAGGCAGCCTCCATACAAAATCAAGAGGAATTAAATGATGAAGGGCGGTAAGGAATTAATTGACAAGTACTCCTAAGTCAATATGACAAGGTATACTGCCTGGAATGTCTTAGTCCAAAACCGCCCCGGACACTCCCTTTCGGATCTTACCACCAATAGCATGTCAGGTCTCCAAGAGCACAAGAAGTGAGTAGAAAGCAGGAGACTTGGCTGCAGAATTCCAGGCAAGTTGGAAGCGCTGTTTGAAGGGCCGGAACTCTGGACACAGTCTCATGGGGGCACCATAAATAGTAGCAGATGAGACCTGTACCCTGTTTACAGGGTGCTCATTCAGGGCAGTGGTTGCATTAGGCCAAGTGCCAAGAGACGAGAGGGCTAAGACCCGATCCCTGATTACAGGGCGGTTGTTCGCAGCAGGCTGTGAAGACAGCACGAGGCCAAGAGACCCAAAGGGCCTCGGAGACGCACACCCTAGTTACAGGGAGGTCAAGATGTCCACGTAACGGAAATGATTCTAATCCCCCAGATTTCAAGAGCCAGATGCAACCCGTACCCTGATTACAGGGTGGTCGCTGGCATTAGCCAAATAGGAGAGACCATAACCTGAATTACAGGAAGGTCAAGCTGTCAAAGTACCAAAGAGCTCGATATGTCCCATCCTAGAGAGCCTTGTGACATGGACCCTAATTACAGGGTTGTCACGCTGACTAATGAGGCAGAGCATGGCGTAAAGCCAAATGAGCAAGAGGGCACAGACCCGGACCCCAGTTACAGGGCGGTCACATTGCTCAGTTTAACAAAGAGCTCAATGCCCCTCCAAAGACAGGGGGAGGTGACTTGCACCCTGATTACAGGGCAGTCACACTCACCAACCAGCTAACGGAGACCCAAACCCTAGTTACAGGGAGGTCAAGTTGCCCATGTTACGGAAATGATTCTAATCCCCCAGATTTCAAGAGCCAGATGCAACCCGTACCCTGATTACAGGGTGGTCGCTGGCATTAGCCAAATAGGAGAGACCATAACCTGAATTACAGGAAGGTCAAGCTGTCAAAGTACCAAAGAGCTCGATATGTCCCATCCTAGAGAGCCTTGTGACATGGACCCTAATTACAGGGTTGTCACGCTGACTAATGGGGCAGAGCACGGCGTAAAGCCAAATGAGCAAGAGGGCACAGACCCAGACCCCAGTTACAGGGCGGTCACATTGCTCAGTTTAACAAAGAGCTCAATGCCCCTCCAATGACAGGGGGAGGTGACTTGCACCCTGATTACAGGGCAGTCACCCTCAAGAGACAGATAACGGAGCAGAATGTCAAAAGGACACAATGGCACAGACCGGGACCCAGCTTACAGGGCGGTCACGCTGCTCAAGGTATTAAAAGGCTCGAGATTCCCATACAGTCTAATTACATGACCTGAGGCCTGAGTTGAGGTTGGTTACTGTGCCCAGAGTTCCTTTCCTTTTCCTCCATCTTCTTTTCTCCTCTGTGTGTGGCATTCCTGACACTTCCTTCTTCTCCATTTGTGCTTCATGATGCCTGAAACAGAGAGAGAGAGCACAAGGCGTGTGTAAGTGAGAACCGCTTTCGACAATGCCATGTCCCGCACGCAAACTCAGTGTAATCTACTCATACACTGTTCTTTTCCGCATCTGCAGACAGTCTGGATATTTAGGTCCAAGACAGTTCTTTGTGGTCCTCAGACACTTCCAGAAGCTTTTCCCCCTGCTCCCAAGCTGCACTGGGTGAGAAAAGTACTGGACCCATTCCCCTCGAAAGCCACAATCTCCAGATTTCCCCTTGACAATTATTTCACCAGGCAGCCTCCATACAAAATCAAGAGGAATTAAATGATGAAGGGCGGTAAGGAATTAATTGACATGTATTCCTAAATCAATGGATACTGCCTGGAATGACTTAGTCCAAAACCGCCCCGGACATTCCCTTTCGGATCTTACCACCAATAGCATGTCAGGTCTCCAAGAGTCCAAGAAGTGAGTAGAAAGCAGGAGACTTGGCTGCAGAATTCCAGGCAAGTTGGAAGCGCTGTTTGAAGGGCCGGAACTCTGGACACAGTCTCATGGGGGCCCCATAAATAGTAGCAGATGAGACCTGTACCCTGTTTACAGGGTGCTCATTCAGGGCAGTGGCTGCATTTGGCCAAGTGCCAAGAGACTAGAGGGCAAAGACCCGATCCCTGATTACAGGGCGGTCGTTCGCAGCAGGCTGTGAAGACAGCACGAGGCCAAGAGACCCAAAGGGCCTCGGAGACGCACACCCTAGTTACAGGGAGGTCAAGCTGTCCACGTAACGGAAATGATTCTAATCCCGCAGATTTCAAAAGCCAGATGCAACCTGTACCCTGATTACAGGGTGGTCGCTGGCATTAGCCGAATAGGAGAGACCATAACCTGAATTACAGGAAGGTCAAGCTGTCAAAGTACCAAAGAGCTCGATATGTCCCATCCTAGAGAGCCTTGTGACATGGACCCTAATTACAGGGTTGTCACACTGACTAATGGGGCAGAGCACGGCGTAAAGCCAAATGAGCAAGAGGGCACAGACCCGGACCCCAGTTACAGGGCGGTCACATTGCTCAGTTTAACAAAGAGCTCAATGCCCCTCCAAAGACAGGGGGAGGTGACTTGCACCCCGATTACAGGGTAGTCACACTCACCAACCAGCTAACAGAGACCCAAACCCTAGTTACAGGGAGGTCAAGCTGCCCATGTTACGGAAATGATTCTCATCCCCCAGATTTCAAGAGCCAGATGCAACCTGTACCCTGATTACAGGGTGGTCGCTGGCATTAGCCAAATAGGAGAGACCATAACCAGAATTACAGGAAGGTCAAGCTGTCAAAGTACCAAAGAGCTCGATATGTCCCATCCTAGAGAGCCTTGTGACATGGACCCTAATTACAGGGTTGTCACGCTGACTAATGGGGCAGAGCACGGCGTAAAGCCAAATGAGCAAGAGGGCACAGACCCGGACCCCAGTTACAGGGCAGTCACATTGCTCACTTTAACAAAGAGCTCAATGCCCCTCCAAAGACAGGGAGAGGTGACTTGCACCCTGATTACAGGGCAGTCACCCTCAAGAGACAGATAACGGAGCAGAATGTCAAAAGGACACAATGGCACAGACCGGGTCCCAGCTTACAGGGCGGTCATGCTGCTCAAGGTATTAAAAGGCTCGAGATTCCCATACAGTCTAATTACATGACCTGAGGCCTGAGTTGAGGTTGTTTACTGTGCCCAGAGTTCCTTTCCTTTTCCTCCATCTTCTTTTCTCCTCTGTGTGTGGCATTCCTGACACTTCCTTCTTCTCCACTTGTGCTTCATGATGCCTGAAACAGAGAGAGAGAGCACAAGGCGTGTGTAAGTGAGAACCGCTTTCGACAATGCCATGTCCCGCACGCAAACTCAGTGTAATCTACTCATACACTGTTCTTTTCCGCATCTGCAGACAGTGTGGATATTTAGGTCCAAGACAGTTCTTTGTGGTCCTCAGACACTTCCAGAAGCATTTCCCACTGCTCCCAAGCTGCACTGGGTGAGAAAAGTACTGGACCCATTCCCCTCGAAAGCCACAATCTCCAGATTTCCCCTTGACAATTATTTCACCAGGCAGCCTCCATACAAAATCAAGAGGAATTAAATGATGAAGGGCGGTAAGGAATTAATTGACAAGTATTCCTAAATCAATGGATACTGCCTGGAATGACTTAGTCCAAAACTGCCCCGGACACTCCCTTTCGGATCTTACCACCAATAGCATGTCAGGTCTCCAAGAGTCCAAGAAGTGAGAAGAAAGCAGGAGACTTGGCTGCAGAATTCCAGGCAAGTTGGAAGCGCTGTTTGAAGGGCCGGAACTCTGGACACAGTCTCATGGGGGCCCCATAAATAGTAGCAGATGAGACCTGTACCCTGTTTACAGGGTGCTCATTCAGGGCAGTGGCTGCATTTGGCCAAGTGCCAAGAGACTAGAGGGCAAAGACCCGATCCCTGATTACAGGGCGGTCGTTCGCAGCAGGCTGTGAAGACAGCACGAGGCCAAGAGACCCAAAGGGCCTCGGAGACGCACACCCTAGTTACAGGGAGGTCAAGCTGTCCACGTAACGGAAATGATTCTAATCCCGCAGATTTCAAAAGCCAGATGCAACCCGTACCCTGATTACAGGGTGGTCGCTGGCATTAGCCAAATAGGAGAGACCATAACCTGAATTACAGGAAGGTCAAGCTGTCAAAGTACCAAAGAGCTCGATATGTCCCATCCTAGAGAGCCTTGTGACATGGACCCTAATTACAGGGTTGTCACACTGACTAATGGGGCAGAGCACGGCGTAAAGCCAAATGAGCAAGAGGGCACAGACCCGGACCCCAGTTACAGGGCGGTCACATTGCTCAGTTTAACAAAGAGCTCAGTGCCCCTCCAAAGACACGGGGAGGTGACTTGCACCCTGATCACAGGGCAGTCACACTCACCAACCAGCTAACGGAGACCCAAACCCTAGTTACAGGGAGGTCAAGCTGCCCATGTTACAGAAATGATTCTAATCCCCCAGATTTCAAGAGCCAGATGCAACCTGTACCCTGATTACAGGGTGGTCGCTGGCATTAGCCAAATAGGAGAGACCATAACCTGAATTACAGGAAGGTCAAGCTGTCAAAGTACCAAAGAGCTCGATATGTCCCATCCTAGAGAGCCTTGTGACATGGACCCTAATTACAGGGTTGTCACGCTGACTAATGGGGCAGAGCACGGCGTAGAGCCAAATGAGCAAGAGGGCACAGACTCAGACCCCAGTTACAGGGCGGTCACATTGCTCAGTTTAACAAAGAGCTCAATGCCCCTCCAAAGACACGAGGAGGTGACTTGCACCCTGATTACAGGGCAGTCACCCTCAATAGATAGATAACGGAGCAGAATGTCAAAAGGACACAATGGCACAGACCGGGTCCCAGCTTACAGGGCGGTCACGCTGCTCAAGGTATTAAAAGGCTCGAGATTCCCATACAGTCTAATTACATGACCTGAGGCCTGAGTTGAGGTTGGTTACTGTGCCCAGAGTTCCTTTCCTTTTCCTCCATCTTCTTTTCTCCTCTGTGTGTGGCATTCCTGACACTTCCTTCTTCTCCACTTGTGCTTCATGATGCCTGAAACAGAGAGAGAGAGCACAAGGCGTGTGTAAGTGAGAACCGCTTTCGACAATGCCATGTCCCACACGCAAACTCAGTGTAATCTACTCATACACTGTTCTTTTCCGCATCTGCAGACAGTCTGGATATTTAGGTCCAAGACAGTTCTTTGTGGTCCTCAGACACTTCCAGAAGCATTTCCCCCTGCTCCCAAGCTGCACTGGGTGAGAAAAGTACTGGACCCATTCCCCTCGAAAGCCACAATCTCCAGATTTCCCCTTGACAATTATTTCACCAGGCAGCCTCCATACAAAATCAAGAGGAATTAAATGATGAAGGGCGGTAAGGAATTAATTGACAAGTATTCCTAAATCAATGGATACTGCCTGGAATGACTTAGTCCAAAACCGCCCCGGACACTCCCTTTCGGATCTTACCACCAATAGCATGTCAGGTCTCCAAGAGTCCAAGAAGTGAGAAGAAAGCAGGAGACTTGGCTGCAGAATTCCAGGCAAGTTGGAAGCGCTGTTTGAAGGGCCGGAACTCTGGACACAGTCTCATGGGGGCCCCATAAATAGTAGCAGATGAGACCTGTACCCTGTTTACAGGGTGCTCATTCAGGGCAGTGGCTGCATTTGGCCAAGTGCCAAGAGACTAGAGGGCAAAGACCCGATCCCTGATTACAGGGCGGTCGTTCGCAGCAGGCTGTGAAGACAGCACGAGGCCAAGAGACCCAAAGGGCCTCGGAGACGCACACCCTAGTTACAGGGAGGTCAAGCTGTCCACGTAACGGAAATGATTCTAATCCCGCAGATTTCAAGAGCCAGATGCAACCTGTACCCTGATTACAGGGTGGTCGCTGGCATTAGCCAAATAGGAGAGACCATAACCTGAATTACAGGAAGGTCAAGCTGTCAAAGTACCAAAGAGCTCGATATGTCCCATCCTAGAGAGCCTTGTGACATGGACCCTAATTACAGGGTTGTCACGCTGACTAATGGGGCAGAGCACGGCGTAAAGCCAAATGAGCAAGAGGGCACAGACCCGGACCCCAGTTACAGGGCGGTCACATTGCTCAGTTTAACAAAGAGCTCAATGCCCCTCCAAAGACAGGGGGAGGTGACTTGCACCCTGATTACAGGGCAGTCACACTCACCAACCAGCTAACGGAGACCCAAACCCTAGTTACAGGGAGGTCAAGCTGCCCATGTTACGGAAATGATTCTAATCCCCCAGATTTCAAGAGCCAGATGCAACCTGTACCCTGATTACAGGGTGGTCGCTGGCATTAGCCAAATGGGAGAGACCATAATCTGAATTACAGGAAGGTCAAGCTGTCAAAGTACCAAAGAGCTCGATATGTCCCATCCTAGAGAGCCTTGTGACATGGACCCTAATTACAGGGTTGTCACGCTGACTAATGGGGCAGAGCACGGCGTAAAGCCAAATGAGCAAGAGGGCACAGACCCGGACCCCAGTTACAGGGCGGTCACATTGCTCAGTTTAACAAAGAGCTCAATGCCCCTCCAAAGACAGGGGGAGGTGACTTGCACCCTGATTATAGGGCAGTCACCCTCAAGAGACAGATAACGGAGCAGAATGTCAAAAGGACACAATGGCACAGACCGGGACCCAGCTTACAGGGCGGTCACGCTGCTCAAGGTATTAAAAGGCTCGAGATTCCCATACTTTCTAATTACATGACCTGAGGCCTGAGTTGAGGTTGGTTACTGTGCCCAGAGTTCCTTTCCTTTTCCTCCATCTTCTTTTCTCCTCTGTGTGTGGCATTCCTGACACTTCCTTCTTCTCCACTTGTGCTTCATGATGCCTGAAACAGAGAGAGAGAGCACAAGGCGTGTGTAAGTGAGAACCGCTTTCGACAATGCCATGTCCCGCACGCAAACTCAGTGTAATCTACTCATACACTGTTCTTTTCCGCATCTGCAGACAGTCTGGATATTTAGGTCCAAGACAGTTCTTTGTGGTCCTCAGACACTTCCAGAAGCATTTCCCCCTGCTCCCAAGCTGCACTGGGTGAGAAAAGTACTGGACCCATTCCCCTCGAAAGCCACAATCTCCAGATTTCCCCTTGACAATTATTTCACCAGGCAGCCTCCATACAAAATCAAGAGGAATTAAATGATGAAGGGCGGTAAGGAATTAATTGACAAGTATTCCTAAATCAATGGATACTGCCTGGAATGACTTAGTCCAATACCGCTCCGGACACTCCCTTTCGGATCTTACCACCAATAGCATGTCAGGTCTCCAAGAGTCCAAGAAGTGAGAAGAAAGCAGGAGACTTGGCTGCAGAATTCCAGGCAAGTTGGAAGCGCTGTTTGAAGGGCCGGAACTCTGGACACAGTCTCATGGGGGCCCCATAAATAGTAGCAGATGAGACCTGTACCCTGTTTACAGGGTGCTCATTCAGGGCAGTGGCTGCATTTGGCCAAGTGCCAAGAGACTAGACGGCAAAGACCCGATCCCTGATTACAGGGTGGTCGTTCGCAGCAGGCTGTGAAGACAGCACGAGGCCAAGAGACCCAAAGGGCCTCGGAGACGCACACCCTAGTTACAGGGAGGTCAAGCTGTCCACGTAACGGAAATGATTCTAATCCCGCAGATTTCAAGAGCCAGATGCAACCTGTACCCTGATTACAGGGTGGTCGCTGGCATTAGCCAAATAGGAGAGACCATAACCTGAATTACAGGAAGGTCAAGCTGTCAAAGTACCAAAGAGCTCGATATGTCCCATCCTAGAGAGCCTTGTGACATGGACCCTAATTACAGGGTTGTCACGCTGACTAATGGGGCAGAGCACGGCGTAAAGCCAAATGAGCAAGAGGGCACAGACCCGGACCCCAGTTACAGGGCGGTCACATTGCTCAGTTTAACAAAGAGCTCAATGCCCCTCCAAAGACAGGGGGAGGTGACTTGCACCCTGATTACAGGGCAGTCACACTCACCAACCAGCTAACGGAGACCCAAACCCTAGTTACAGGGAGGTCAAGCTGCCCATGTTACGGAAATGATTCTAATCCCCCAGATTTCAAGAGCCAGATGCAACCTGTACCCTGATTACAGGGTGGTCGCTGGCATTAGCCAAATGGGAGAGACCATAATCTGAATTACAGGAAGGTCAAGCTGTCAAAGTACCAAAGAGCTCGATATGTCCCATCCTAGAGAGCCTTGTGACATGGACCCTAATTACAGGGTTGTCACGCTGACTAATGGGGCAGAGCACGGCGTAAAGCCAAATGAGCAAGAGGGCACAGACCCGGACCCCAGTTACAGGGCGGTCACATTGCTCAGTTTAACAAAGAGCTCAATGCCCCTCCAAAGACAGGGGGAGGTGACTTGCACCCTGATTACAGGGCAGTCACCCTCAAGAGACAGATAACGGAGCAGAATGTCAAAAGGACACAATGGCACAGACCGGGACCCAGCTTACAGGGCGGTCACGCTGCTCAAGGTATTAAAAGGCTCGAGATTCCCATACTTTCTAATTACATGACCTGAGGCCTGAGTTGAGGTTGGTTACTGTGCCCAGAGTTCCTTTCCTTTTCCTCCATCTTCTTTTTTCCTCTGTGTGTGGCATTCCTGACACTTCCTTCTTCTCCACTTGTGCTTCATGATGCCTGAAACAGAGAGAGAGAGCACAAGGCGTGTGTAAGTGAGAACCGCTTTCGACAATGCCATGTCCCGCACGCAAACTCAGTGTAATCTACTCATACACTTTTCTTTTCCGCATCTGCAGACAGTCTGGATATTTAGGTCCAAGACAGTTCTTTGTGGTCCTCAGACACTTCCAGAAGCATTTCCCCCTGCTCCCAAGCTGCACTGGGTGAGAAAAGTACTGGACCCATTCCCCTCGAAAGCCACAATCTCCAGATTTCCCCTTGACAATTATTTCACCAGGCAGCCTCCATACAAAATCAAGAGGAATTAAATGATGAAGGGCGGTAAGGAATTAATTGACAAGTATTCCTAAATCAATGGATACTGCCTGGAATGACTTAGTCCAAAACCGCCCCGGACACTCCCTTTCGGATCTCACCACCAATAGCATGTCAGGTCTCCAAGAGTCCAAGAAGTGAGTAGAAAGCAGGAGACTTGGCTGCAGAATTCCAGGCAAGTTGGAAGCGCTGTTTCAAGGGCCGGAAGTCTGGACACAGTCTCATGGGGGCACCATAAATAGTAGCAGATGAGACCTGTACCCTGTTTACAGGGTGCTCATTCAGGGCAGTGGCTGCATTTGGCCAAGTGCCAAGAGACTAGAGGGCAAAGACCCGATCCCTGATTACAGGGCGGTCGTTCGCAGCAGGCTGTGAAGACAGCACGAGGCCAAGAGACCCAAAGGGCCTCGGAGACGCACACCCTAGTTACAGGGAGGTCAAACTGTCCACGTAACGGAAATGATTCTAATCCCGCAGATTTCAAAAGCCAGATGCAACCTGTACCCTGATTACAGGGTGGTCGCTGGCATTAGCCAAATAGGAGAGACCATAACCTGAATTACAGGAAGGTCAAGCTGTCAAAGTACCAAAGAGCTCGATATGTCCCATCCTAGAGAGCCTTGTGACATGGACCCTAATTACAGGGTTGTCACGCTGACTAATGGGGCAGAGCACGGCGTAAAGCCAAATGAGCAAGAGGGCACAGACCCGGACCCCAGTTACAGGGCGGTCACATTGCTCAGTTTAACAAAGAGCTCAGTGCCCCTCCAAAGACACGGGGAGGTGACTTGCACCCTGATCACAGGGCAGTCACACTCACCAACCAGCTAACGGAGACCCAAACCCTAGTTACAGGGAGGTCAAGCTGCCCATGTTACAGAAATGATTCTAATCCCCCAGATTTCAAGAGCCAGATGCAACCTGTACCCTGATTACAGGGTGGTCGCTGGCATTAGCCAAATAGGAGAGACCATAACCTGAATTACAGGAAGGTCAAGCTGTCAAAGTACCAAAGAGCTCGATATGTCCCATCCTAGAGAGCCTTGTGACATGGACCCTAATTACAGGGTTGTCACGCTGACTAATGGGGCAGAGCACGGCGTAAAGCCAAATGAGCAAGAGGGCACAGACTCAGACCCCAGTTACAGGGCGGTCACATTGCTCAGTTTAACAAAGAGCTCAATGCCCCTCCAAAGACACGAGGAGGTGACTTGCACCCTGATTACAGGGCAGTCACCCTCAATAGATAGATAACGGAGCAGAATGTCAAAAGGACACAATGGCACAGACCGGGTCCCAGCTTACAGGGCGGTCACGCTGCTCAAGGTATTAAAAGGCTCGAGATTCCCATACAGTCTAATTACATGACCTGAGGCCTGAGTTGAGGTTGGTTACTGTGCCCAGAGTTCCTTTCCTTTTCCTCCATCTTCTTTTCTCCTCTGTGTGTGGCATTCCTGACACTTCCTTCTTCTCCACTTGTGCTTCATGATGCCTGAAACAGAGAGAGAGAGCACAAGGCGTGTGTAAGTGAGAACCGCTTTCGACAATGCCATGTCCCACACGCAAACTCAGTGTAATCTACTCATACACTGTTCTTTTCCGCATCTGCGGACAGTCTGGATATTTAGGTCCAAGACAGTTCTTTGTGGTCCTCAGACACTTCCAGAAGCATTTCCCCCTGCTCCCAAGCTGCACTGGGTGAGAAAAGTACTGGACCCATTCCCCTCGAAAGCCACAATCTCCAGATTTCCCCTTGACAATTATTTCACCAGGCAGCCTCCATACAAAATCAAGAGGAATTAAATGATGAAGGGCGGTAAGGAATTAATTGACAAGTATTCCTAAATCAATGGATACTGCCTGGAATGACTTAGTCCAAAACCGCCCCGGACACTCCCTTTCGGATCTTACCACCAATAGCATGTCAGGTCTCCAAGAGTCCAAGAAGTGAGAAGAAAGCAGGAGACTTGGCTGCAGAATTCCAGGCAAGTTGGAAGCGCTGTTTGAAGGGCCGGAACTCTGGACACAGTCTCATGGGGGCCCCATAAATAGTAGCAGATGAGACCTGTACCCTGTTTACAGGGTGCTCATTCAGGGCAGTGGCTGCATTTGGCCAAGTGCCAAGAGACTAGAGGGCAAAGACCCGATCCCTGATTACAGGGCGGTCGTTCGCAGCAGGCTGTGAAGACAGCACGAGGCCAAGAGACCCAAAGGGCCTCGGAGACGCACACCCTAGTTACAGGGAGGTCAAGCTGTCCACGTAACGGAAATGATTCTAATCCCGCAGATTTCAAGAGCCAGATGCAACCTGTACCCTGATTACAGGGTGGTCGCTGGCATTAGCCAAATAGGAGAGACCATAACCTGAATTACAGGAAGGTCAAGCTGTCAAAGTACCAAAGAGCTCGATATGTCCCATCCTAGAGAGCCTTGTGACATGGACCCTAATTACAGGGTTGTCACGCTGACTAATGGGGCAGAGCACGGCGTAAAGCCAAATGAGCAAGAGGGCACAGACCCGGACCCCAGTTACAGGGCGGTCACATTGCTCAGTTTAACAAAGAGCTCAATGCCCCTCCAAAGACAGGGGGAGGTGACTTGCACCCTGATTACAGGGCAGTCACACTCACCAACCAGCTAACGGAGACCCAAACCCTAGTTACAGGGAGGTCAAGCTGCCCATGTTACGGAAATGATTCTAATCCCCCAGATTTCAAGAGCCAGATGCAACCTGTACCCTGATTACAGGGTGGTCGCTGGCATTAGCCAAATGGGAGAGACCATAATCTGAATTACAGGAAGGTCAAGCTGTCAAAGTACCAAAGAGCTCGATATGTCCCATCCTAGAGAGCCTTGTGACATGGACCCTAATTACAGGGTTGTCACGCTGACTAATGGGGCAGAGCACGGCGTAAAGCCAAATGAGCAAGAGGGCACAGACCCGGACCCCAGTTACAGGGCGGTCACATTGCTCAGTTTAACAAAGAGCTCAATGCCCCTCCAAAGACAGGGGGAGGTGACTTGCACCCTGATTACAGGGCAGTCACCCTCAAGAGACAGATAACGGAGCAGAATGTCAAAAGGACACAATGGCACAGACCGGGACCCAGCTTACAGGGCGGTCACGCTGCTCAAGGTATTAAAAGGCTCGAGATTCCCATACTTTCTAATTACATGACCTGAGGCCTGAGTTGAGGTTGGTTACTGTGCCCAGAGTTCCTTTCCTTTTCCTCCATCTTCTTTTCTCCTCTGTGTGTGGCATTCCTGACACTTCCTTCTTCTCCACTTGTGCTTCATGATGCCTGAAACAGAGAGAGAGAGCACAAGGCGTGTGTAAGTGAGAACCGCTTTCGACAATGCCATGTCCCGCACGCAAACTCAGTGTAATCTACTCATACACTGTTCTTTTCCGCATCTGCAGACAGTCTGGATATTTAGGTCCAAGACAGTTCTTTGTGGTCCTCAGACACTTCCAGAAGCATTTCCCCCTGCTCCCAAGCTGCACTGGGTGAGAAAAGTACTGGACCCATTCCCCTCGAAAGCCACAATCTCCAGATTTCCCCTTGACAATTATTTCACCAGGCAGCCTCCATACAAAATCAAGAGGAATTAAATGATGAAGGGCGGTAAGGAATTAATTGACAAGTATTCCTAAATCAATGGATACTGCCTGGAATGACTTAGTCCAATACCGCTCCGGACACTCCCTTTCGGATCTTACCACCAATAGCATGTCAGGTCTCCAAGAGTCCAAGAAGTGAGAAGAAAGCAGGAGACTTGGCTGCAGAATTCCAGGCAAGTTGGAAGCGCTGTTTGAAGGGCCGGAACTCTGGACACAGTCTCATGGGGGCCCCATAAATAGTAGCAGATGAGACCTGTACCCTGTTTACAGGGTGCTCATTCAGGGCAGTGGCTGCATTTGGCCAAGTGCCAAGAGACTAGAGGGCAAAGACCCGATCCCTGATTACAGGGCGGTCGTTCGCAGCAGGCTGTGAAGACAGCACGAGGCCAAGAGACCCAAAGGGCCTCGGAGACGCACACCCTAGTTACAGGGAGGTCAAGCTGTCCACGTAACGGAAATGATTCTAATCCCGCAGATTTCAAAAGCCAGATGCAACCCGTACCCTGATTACAGGGTGGTCGCTGGCATTAGCCAAATAGGAGAGACCATAACCTGAATTACAGGAAGGTCAAGCTGTCAAAGTACCAAAGAGCTCGATATGTCCCATCCTAGAGAGCCTTGTGACATGGACCCTAATTACAGGGTTGTCACGCTGACTAATGGGGCAGAGCACGGCGTAAAGCCAAATGAGCAAGAGGGCACAGACCCGGACCCCAGTTACAGGGCGGTCACATTGCTCAGTTTAACAAAGAGCTCAATGCCCCTCCAAAGACAGGGGGAGGTGACTTGCACCCTGATTACAGGGCAGTCACACTCACCAACCAGCTAACGGAGACCCAAACCCTAGTTACAGGGAGGTCAAGCTGCCCATGTTACGGAAATGATTCTAATCCCCCAGATTTCAAGAGCCAGATGCAACCTGTACCCTGATTACAGGGTGGTCGCTGGCATTAGCCAAATGGGAGAGACCATAATCTGAATTACAGGAAGGTCAAGCTGTCAAAGTACCAAAGAGCTCGATATGTCCCATCCTAGAGAGCCTTGTGACATGGACCCTAATTACAGGGTTGTCACGCTGACTAATGGGGCAGAGCACGGCGTAAAGCCAAATGAGCAAGAGGGCACAGACCCGGACCCCAGTTACAGGGCGGTCACATTGCTCAGTTTAACAAAGAGCTCAATGCCCCTCCAAAGACAGGGGGAGGTGACTTGCACCCTGATTACAGGGCAGTCACCCTCAAGAGACAGATAACGGAGCAGAATGTCAAAAGGACACAATGGCACAGACCGGGACCCAGCTTACAGGGCGGTCACGCTGCTCAAGGTATAAAAAGGCTCGAGATTCCCATACTTTCTAATTACATGACCTGAGGCCTGAGTTGAGGTTGGTTACTGTGCCCAGAGTTCCTTTCCTTTTCCTCCATCTTCTTTTCTCCTCTGTGTGTGGCATTCCTGACACTTCCTTCTTCTCCACTTGTGCTTCATGATGCCTGAAACAGAGAGAGAGAGCACAAGGCGTGTGTAAGTGAGAACCGCTTTCGACAATGCCATGTCCCGCACGCAAACTCAGTGTAATCTACTCATACACTGTTCTTTTCCGCATCTGCAGACAGTCTGGATATTTAGGTCCAAGACAGTTCTTTGTGGTCCTCAGACACTTCCAGAAGCATTTCCCCCTGCTCCCAAGCTGCACTGGGTGAGAAAAGTACTGGACCCATTCCCCTCGAAAGCCACAATCTCCAGATTTCCCCTTGACAATTATTTCACCAGGCAGCCTCCATACAAAATCAAGAGGAATTAAATGATGAAGGGCGGTAAGGAATTAATTGACAAGTATTCCTAAATCAATGGATACTGCCTGGAATGACTTAGTCCAATACCGCCCCGGACACTCCCTTTCGGATCTTACCACCAATAGCATGTCAGGTCTCCAAGAGTCCAAGAAGTGAGAAGAAAGCAAGAGACTTGCCTGCAGAATTCCAGGCAAGTTGGAAGCGCTGTTTGAAGGGCCGGAACTCTGGACACAGTCTCATGGGGGCCCCATAAATAGTAGCAGATGAGACCTGTACCCTGTTTACAGGGTGCTCATTCAGGGCAGTGGCTGCATTTGGCCAAGTGCCAAGAGACTAGAGGGCAAAGACCCGATCCCTGATTACAGGGCGGTCGTTCGCAGCAGGCTGTGAAGACAGCACGAGGCCAAGAGACCCAAAGGGCCTCGGAGACGCACACCCTAGTTACAGGGAGGTCAAGCTGTCCACGTAACGGAAATGATTCTAATCCCGCAGATTTCAAGAGCCAGATGCAACCTGTACCCTGATTACAGGGTGGTCGCTGGCATTAGCCAAATAGGAGAGACCATAACCTGAATTACAGGAAGGTCAAGCTGTCAAAGTACCAAAGAGCTCGATATGTCCCATCCTAGAGAGCCTTGTGACATGGACCCTAATTACAGGGTTGTCACGCTGACTAATGGGGCAGAGCACGGCGTAAAGCCAAATGAGCAAGAGGGCACAGACCCGGACCCCAGTTACAGGGCGGTCACATTGCTCAGTTTAACAAAGAGCTCAATGCCCCTCCAAAGACAGGGGGAGGTGACTTGCACCCTGATTACAGGGCAGTCACACTCACCAACCAGCTAACGGAGACCCAAACCCTAGTTACAGGGAGGTCAAGCTGCCCATGTTACGGAAATGATTCTAATCCCCCAGATTTCAAGAGCCAGATGCAACCTGTACCCTGATTACAGGGTGGTCGCTGGCATTAGCCAAATGGGAGAGACCATAATCTGAATTACAGGAAGGTCAAGCTGTCAAAGTACCAAAGAGCTCGATATGTCCCATCCTAGAGAGCCTTGTGACATGGACTCTAATTACAGGGTTGTCACGCTGACTAATGGGGCAGAGCACGGCGTAAAGCGAAATGAGCAAGAGGGCACAGACCCGGACCCCAGTTACAGGGCGGTCACATTGCTCAGTTTAACAAAGAGCTCAATGCCCCTCCAAAGACAGGGGGAGGTGACTTGCACCCTGATTACAGGGCAGTCACCCTCAAGAGACAGATAACGGAGCAGAATGTCAAAAGGACACAATGGCACAGACCGGGACCCAGCTTACAGGGCGGTCACGCTGCTCAAGGTATTAAAAGGCTTGAGATTCCCATACTTTCTAATTACATGACCTGAGGCCTGAGTTGAGGTTGGTTACTGTGCCCAGAGTTCCTTTCCTTTTCCTCCATCTTCTTTTTTCCTCTGTGTGTGGCATTCCTGACACTTCCTTCTTCTCCACTTGTGCTTCATGATGCCTGAAACAGAGAGAGAGAGCACAAGGCGTGTGTAAGTGAGAACCGCTTTCGACAATGCCATGTCCCGCACGCAAACTCAGTGTAATCTACTCATACACTTTTCTTTTCCGCATCTGCAGACAGTCTGGATATTTAGGTCCAAGACAGTTCTTTGTGGTCCTCAGACACTTCCAGAAGCATTTCCCCCTGCTCCCAAGCTGCACTGGGTGAGAAAAGTACTGGACCCATTCCCCTCGAAAGCCACAATCTCCAGATTTCCCCTTGACAATTATTTCACCAGGCAGCCTCCATACAAAATCAAGAGGAATTAAATGATGAAGGGCGGTAAGGAATTAATTGACAAGTATTCCTAAATCAATGGATACTGCCTGGAATGACTTAGTCCAATACCGCCCCGGACACTCCCTTTCGGATCTTACCACCAATAGCATGTCACGTCTCCAAGAGTCCAAGAAGTGAGAAGAAAGCAGGAGACTTGGCTGCAGAATTCCAGGCAAGTTGGAAGCGCTGTTTGAAGGGCCGGAACTCTGGACACAGTCTCATGGGGGCCCCATAAATAGTAGCAGATGAGACCTGTACCCTGTTTACAGGGTGCTCATTCAGGGCAGTGGCTGCATTTGGCCAAGTGCCAAGAGACTAGAGGGCAAAGACCCGATCCCTGATTACAGGGCGGTCGTTCGCAGCAGGCTGTGAAGACAGCACGAGGCCAAGAGACCCAAAGGGCCTCGGAGACGCACACCCTAGTTACAGGGAGGTCAAGCTGTCCACGTAACGGAAATGATTCTAATCCCGCAGATTTCAAGAGCCAGATGCAACCTGTACCCTGATTACAGGGTGGTCGCTGGCATTAGCCAAATAGGAGAGACCATAACCTGAATTACAGGAAGGTCAAGCTGTCAAAGTACCAAAGAGCTCGATATGTCCCATCCTAGAGAGCCTTGTGACATGGACCCTAATTACAGGGTTGTCACGCTGACTAATGGGGCAGAGCACGGCGTAAAGCCAAATGAGCAAGAGGGCACAGACCCGGACCCCAGTTACAGGGCGGTCACATTGCTCAGTTTAACAAAGAGCTCAATGCCCCTCCAAAGACACGGGGAGGTGACTTGCACCCTGATTACAGGGCAGTCACACTCACCAACCTGCTAATGGAGACCCAAAGGGCCTCGGAGACGCAAACCCTAGTTACAGTGTGGTCAAGCTGCCCGTGCTACGTAAATGATTCTAATCCCCCAGATTTCAAAAGCGAGATGCAACCTGTACCCTGATTACAGGGTGGTCGCTGGCATTAGCCAAATAGGAGAGACCATAACCTGAATTACAGGAAGGTCAAGCTGTCAAAGTACCAAAGAGCTCAATATGTCCCATTCTATTGAGGCTTGTGACCTAGACCCTAATTACAGGGTTGTCACGCTGACTAATGGGGCAGAGCATGGCGTAAAGCCAAATGAGCAAGTGGGGAGAGACCTGGACCCTAGTTAAAGGGTGCTCACATTGCTCAATTTAACAAAGAGCTCAATGCCCCTCCAAAGATAGCGGGAGGTGACTGGCACCCTGATCACAGGGCAGTCACTCTCACTAGCCAGATAACGGAGCAGAATGTCAAAAAGACACAATGGCACAGACCGGGACCCAGCTTTCAGGGCTATCACTCTTCTTAGGTTTCCATAGAGATCGATACCTTCCCAGAAGACAGAGAGACTCGGTATCTCACCCCTAATTACTAAATCAAGCCTCCCACCAACCTGCTGATGTGGCATGGTGTCAAAAGAATGAAGGGTAGAGACCAAAACCCTCGATACAGAGTGATCAAGTTGCCCAGGTACTAGGAGGTGCTGTACTTCCTTTGACCTAAATCACCCTCATTAAAGGCCATTCATTGCCATTAGCCCACTAATAGGAACTCAACCTAAAGAAAGCAGAAGTGGAGAGAGTTTCTCCTATGCACTAAAAGATGATATCTGAGCTTTTACTTTTCCCTTTTGTGGGGAGGAAGAGGATAAATATATTATTACACATTCAGCTCTTTTTCCAGTTCTGAGGAGAGTAAAGAAAAAGCACTGCAGTGATTTAACTGAAAGAACTCAAAATAAATCAATCAATCAATAAATACAGATGTTCACACCCATTTGTATCACGTGCACTCACATACACATACATACATAAGAAAGGGGGACTTCCCAGAACAGAAAGAGAGCTCATTGCAATAGGTCACTTGACCCACAGTGTTAAACTTGACCAATCTTTCTCCCCTCCAAAAAGAAAGGGAAAAGGCATAAGACCTGGACCCTGCTTACAGGGGGATCACGCTGTTCAAGGGATTAAAAGGCTCCAGATCCCCATACAGTGTAATTAGATGATTGGAGGCCTGATTACAGGCAGTTTACTGTGCCCAGAGTCCCTTTCCTTTGCCTCCATTTTCAGTGACTTCTCTTCTTTCTTCCCCTTGGCTCGACATTCCGCAACCTTTCTTCTTGGCCACTTGTGTTTGAAGCTGCCTGAAACAGAGAGAGGGAGCACAGAGGCATGTGTTAGTCAGACACCCTTACAACAACTCCACAGCTCTCAGATAAGGATTTTCCCCTCCTGAATCAGAAAAGTACCAAATCTTTCGCGCTGAGCTCCTCCTCCTGCATCACCTCAGCCATTCCGGCCCACCCCTTCAGAGACACCTCAGCCTTTCCCGCCCAGGCTCTGACCCACCCCTTCAGAGTCACCACAGTCTTTCTCTCCCAGGCTCCAACCCGCCCCCCCTTCAGAGTCATCACAGCCTTTCCCGCCCAGGCTCTGACCAACCCCGTTCAGAGTCACCTCAGCCTTTCCCGCCCATGCTCTGACCCGCCCCGTTCAGAGTCATCACAGCCTTTCCCGCCCAGGCTCTGACACCTCCCCCTCTTCAGAGTCACCACAGCATTTCCCTCCCAGGCTCCGACCCTCCCCCCCTACGGTCACCTCAGCTTTTCCCACCCAAGTGCCAGAGTCCTCCTCCTCAGCCACCTCAGACTTTCCCGCCCAGACTACGGGCTCCTCCTCTGGTGTTACCCAGGCCCTGGCCTCCCCCCTTCAGAGACACCTCAGACTTTCCAGCCCAGGCTCCAACCCCCGACTCTTTCGGAGTCACCTCAGCCTTTCCCGCCAAGGCTCCGGTCCCCACCCCCATTCAGAGTCACCACAAACTTTTGCGCCCAGGCTCTGACCCACCCCCTTAAGAGTCACCTCAGCCTTTCCCCCCCAGGCTCCAACCCAGCCCCTGCAGAGTCACCTCAGCCTTTCCCGCCCAGGCTCCGACACACCCCCTTGAGAGTCACCTCAGCCTTTCCAGCCCAGGCTCCGACCCACCCCTTCAGAGTCACCTGAGCGTTTCCCACCCAGGCTCTGACATCCCCCCCGACACCTCAGAGTCAACTCCGCGTTTCCTGCCCAGGCTCTGACCTCCCCCCCCTCAGGGTCAACTCAGCTTTTCCCTCCCAAGTGCCGGACTCCTCCTCCTCTGCCACCTCAGACTTTCCCGCCCAGAGTCTGGGCTCCTCTTCTGGCGTTACCCAGGCTCTGACCTCCCCACTTCAGACACCTCAGCTTTTCCCGCCCAGGCTCTGACCCCCAACTCTTTCAGAGTCACCTCAGCCTTTCCCGCCCAGGCTTCGACCCCCCCCATTAAGAGTCACCTCAGCATTTCCCGCCAAGGCTCCGGTCCCCACCCCCATTCAGAGTCACCTCAGCCTTTCCAGCCCAGGCTCTGACCCTCCCCCTTCAGAATCAGTTGAGCGTTTCCCGCCCAGGCTCCAACACACCCCCTTGAGAGTCACCTCAGCCTTTCCAGCCCAGGCTCCGACCCACCCCTTCAGAGTCACCTCAGCGTTTCCTGCCCAGGCTCTGACCTCCCCCCGCTCAGGGTCACCTCAGCTTTTCCCTCCCAAGTGCCGGACTCCTCCTCCTCTGCCACCTCAGACTTTCCCGCCCAGAGTCTGGGCTCCTCTTCTGGCGTTACCCGGGTTCTGACCTCCCCACTTCAGATACACCTCAGCTTTTCCCGCCCAGGCTCTGACACTCTCCCTTGAGAGTCACCTCAGCTTTTCCCGCCCAGGCTCTGACCCCCGACTCTTTCGGAGTCACCTCAGCCTTTCCCGCCCAGGCTTCGACCCTCCCCCTTCAGAATCAGTTGAGCGTTTCCCGCCCAGGCTCCAACACACCCCCTTGAGAGTCACCTCAGCCTTTCCAGCCCAGGCTCCGACCCACCCCTTCAGAGTCACCTGAGCGTTTCCCACCCAGGCTCTGACATCCCCCCCGACACCTCAGAGTCACCTCAGCGTTTCCTGCCCAGGCTCTGACCTCCCCCCCCTCAGGGTCACCTCAGCTTTTCCCTCCCAAGTGCCAGACTCCTCCTCCTCTGCCACCTCAGACTTTCCTGCCCAGAGTCTGGGCTCCTCTTCTGGCGTTACCCAGGCTCTGACCTCCCCACTTCAGAGACACCTCAGCTTTTCCCGCCCAGGCTCTGACACCCCCCCACTTTAGAGTCACCTCAGCCTTTCCTGCCCAGACTCTGACACTCCCCCTTGAGAGTCACCTCAGGTTTCCCCGCCCAGTCTCCAACCCCCGCCCCTCCCTTCAGATTCACTTCAGCTATTCCTGCCTAATTTCTGAGCCCCTCCCTTGGTGTCACCTCACGCTTTCCCTCCCAGGAGCCAAGCTCCTCTTCCGCTGCCACCTCAGCCTTTCCCGCCCAGGCGTCGAGCTCCTCCTCAGGCGTCACCTCAGGCTTTCCCGCCCAGGTGCCAAGCCAACTCCTCTGGCGTCACTTCAGCACTTCCCCCTACCTCGTTGATCTACCTCAGACCTTTCCTGCCTCAGCCCAAGCCCCATATACCAACTCATGCCACCACATCTCTTTGCCCATTCTGCTGCCTCAAAATCACGGTTCCTCACCCCCTTGTGTGATGTCAGCATTTCCCTCCTGAACTTGAACCCTTCCTTATGCCCTGACCTCTCCGTGCCTAGATGGCGCCCCACCCTCTGGTGCCCAATCACACGCTCCTCACCCCTCTCCTTGAGTTACCTCAGCGCTTCCTGCTCGTGCCCCTTCTGTAGGTTTGCCTACAGCCTCCTACTGTCCTCTCAGCATCGCCCCTTCCTGCTCCGCAGCAACCTCAGCGCCTTCTGCCTGCCCCGTCTTGCAGTTTCCCACACAACCCACATTCTGTCTACCGCCGCCTCAGACTTCCCGCCAGAGCCAGCTGCTTCCCACCATCTCATCGCGGCGCTCCAGCCTCTGCTTTGCCCCTCCTGCCACCTCACAACCGACCACCCGCTCCTCTTTCTCAGGCAGTGCCTGTCGCTGCTTCCCATCTGCCCTCCTCACGGTGCCTGCACCGCTTTTAGCCTCAGCCGCAGTCCCTCTCATGCCGCCATGTGGAAGCCTGGACCGAGCCCCCCGCCTCTGAGGTGCTTGCTTCATCTGCTCCCAACCATTCTGATGTTCCCGGGGTAGCGGGGTTCTACTGGCTGTGGGCAGCTCCTAGTGCCGCTTCTCCCCATTGAGCCTCCCTTTCCCTGAGGGCCTGGAGCAGTGTCAGAATTTCAAAGACCAGGGCCCCCGCCTGGGCACCTCCTAAGCCCCGCCCCTGGATCGTGCCGCCTCAGAGGTTCTCTCGGGCCCACCTCACAGTCGGCGCCCGCCGTCCTCTAACCTGAAGTCTCGCCTCAGTCTCGAGCTGACTCAACCTCTCTCTCACACCGAACGCCCTCCCTCTTGAACCAATTCCCGCCCAGTCTGAGCCCCGCCCCCTGGTGGAGCCCCATGTGGGCTCCGTCCAGCCCTTGTGTCTGCGACTAAGTTTTGGAGTCCTGGTGCCACGGCGGCAGGGCAGCGATGCACAGAGCTGCCTCCAGAGGCGCGAGGGGCGGATCTCACCTGTCAGGCTTCCCATGGCAGCCCCCGCACTGAGCCTGCCCTGGCCTCTTCCTATGGGGCAGGGGGAACCAAACCATCCCCTGCTGTCCCTCAGCAGTGCACAGAGCCTGCCTGCACCTGCTTCCCCACTGTGCCAAGCTTGGCCCCATCCCTGCTGCTCAGGCTTTAGCACCAAGCCCACCATGGCTTCCCTCGTCCCCAGCAGCGCGGAGCCATCCCAGGCTCTTTGGCAGAGCCCACCACCAGCCCAGGGAGGAGTTGGGCCACTCCCAGCCTTAGGCAGTGACTTCCCATTTGCACAGCCCGACTCCATTGACAGGAAAGAGAAACCAGGAGATAGCGACCCACATCCTCAAAGATGTTTGGGCCCCTCACTCCCATAATGGCTATGTACCTTGGAGGAGCTGGGCCAATATAGCCAAAAGATACAGCAAAAGCTTCTAGTGTAAAGAGACATCCCCTGCACAGGCATCAGAAAGGAAATGACCCGCACACTGAAATGTGCTGAGGTGCTATCTACACATCAGTATATTGAGTCCTGGAGGTTCTTCTTTTTATCCATAGAGGTTTAAATTAATCTTCTAGGCAAAGCACTTTCAACCTTGATTTAATTATATGGATGTGTTTTATAGTACACAAAAATAAAGAGCTTGTAATTTTACAATTCTATCTACAAGAGACCAAATGTCATAATCCAGTACCTTAAACTTTAAACCATTCTAGAGGTACATGGAAATTCTGTTCTTTATTCCCCCTGAAGAAACAGAATATATAGGGTTTGTATGTGTGTTTGAATCTTTAGCGATAATAATCCCAGTAGATAGCCGGGAATAAGTGTTTGCAGAGGACATATGTAGATTTGTTTATGTAACTTTAGTGCCCTCGTGGCCAAGATGGAGTCTGCTCTGCAGGCAGCTCTGACCAAGAAAAGGGCCGCGCAGGAACGCAGCAGGGAAAGCTCCTTCTACCCCAGGGGCATCTGTTCCAAACCCCCCAGAGTGAACACACACACACACACACACACACACACCGCGGAAGAATATAGGAAAGGGAAATATTTGTTTCCACGGAGATGAAAGGAGAAAGATAACAGGGGGAAAGATGGGGGAAGCGGTAAAACAGGGTTGCATTCATTACAAGGCCCCACTAGTACCACGGTCGGAAAGAGCTGGGGGGAGAACGGTAATTCTATTTTGTAGAGGATTTTGCTATTTCAAAATCAGATTTCATTCTGATTTGGAATCATATTCAAAAATTTTGAAATTCTGTGTGAAATGGAATTGCTGATCTCCACTGAGCTCTAAAGCAGCCTTGTAGGCTGCCCCAGAGCTGGAGACCCTTGGAGCCTTACAAGACCTAGCTCCACGGTAGCACACCTGGTGGGCTGTCCTGGAGCCATGGACCCTAAGAGCCCTACCTGGCGAGGAGTCACGAGCCTGGCAGCTGGGGCTCCCGCAACTTTCAGGCTCCCAGCTTCCCATCAGCCCACCAGGCAGGCAGCTGAGGAGCTGGGAGCCTGGAAACCCAGGTTCCCCAGCAGCGTGCCACATGGTCTATCAAGGAGCCCGGCAGCTGAGCTGTCAGGAAGCCAAGCAAGTTTCTGATGGAATTCTGCCTGGCTGGCAAAGTCCCATTGGAAACATGCTTGGTTTCTGGTGGATTCTGTCAGAATTGACACAGTCCTGCAGTGTCTTTCAATTTCAACAAAAGAGCAAACTCTGGCAATTGTTTTTTTCTAACAAGCTCCGCTAATTAGCAATGGAGAGCAACACGACACAATAGTTTTAAACAATAAGACCATCATAGACAAATCAAACAGCAGGGAAGATAAGTTTTAAATAGGCAGAATGTATGGTCATTATTCAGTGGAAATGCAACCTGCACCAATGCAGTCTTTGAGAGGTTTAGCCAACTTTACACCAGGTTAACTAGCAGCAACCTATTCTATTGAATAGTCAGTCCTGGCAGATCTTTTGTTTAGCTGTGGAAGCCCTTTCTTTTTCCAGGTACGCATGATGACTCTGGCTGAGGTATGCTAGAATGGTACTTTGCTGAATTAAAGCCCTCATCATCATACCATCAGGTTTCAGGTCTCTCATAGCGTGCCATTCATCCTCTAAGAAGGAAGAAGCCAGTGCACCTGCGACTCATCAGCTGCCTCTGAATTGGGTTTAAGTGAAGGGGGAAAGGGGCAAGTCAGAGTACCTGTAAACAGAGAAAAGACGACTATTGAATCTATTGAAGTCATGGAGTTCCCCTAGTGTAACTGCAGCTGCTGCACACTCAGACTTTCTTCACGGGCTTTTTCTACACCAGGCGAACAATCACCTAATATTGAGTATTTGCTTTCCAAGTTGCCCACTTTTGAATAATAAATCATAGGGCAAGGGTAATAAATAAAAAGCACATCCCCATGCATATTTCAATGGAACAAAAAGCATCTAGTATAGGAGAAATGAATTAACAAATGCAAAGAGAGAGAGGCTGTTTCAATTCATTATGCACAAGAGAGTTTTCTTCACAGCATTAGCAAAATTAATGCCTCCATAGTGAATTATATCTTCATGCACCCTACCAAAGTTAATCTCTAGTTCTCTCCCACCCCTATAGAATCTCATTTTTAGTAAAAATTCTGTGTAGTGCTTGTAGATCTCAAAACACTTTACAAATGAGGTCAGTACAATCATCTCCCCTCCCCCCCCCTCTTTTTTTTTTAATGGAGGGGGACACTGGCACAGGGAGGCAAAGTGACCACCAAGTGACCCAAGGACAGCCAGTGACCCGGCAGCAGAGCCAGGAATAGAAACCAGGTCGCCTGAATCCCAGGCCAGTGCTCTAAACCACTAGACCACACTACCTCACATGTATTAGCATATTGAAAATTTAGTGCACCGTAAAAGTAAATTTCTGAGAAACTTGAGATTGAATTAAATATAAAAATATTACATTAATCTACTTTTTAAAAAATGTCTGAACGGGAAAGGTGCAGAAACCAGGGGACCTTGCTAGTTTTAGTCCAATCGTATCATAGCCACAATCATATATTGTGCTCAGGAAGTGAGCTCTAGGGCCTGCAGCTCTCAAGCAATCTATAAGTCTGGGAACAGTGAAGGAACCAAACAAAGGCCTATTCTTGTGCACCTTAGAAGCTCTAGGAGGGCAACCTTATGCACCTAAGTGGCAGTGCGATCTCCATCCTCAAGATCACACTGCAGTCTGCCCAAAACGTGTGATCCAAGAGAAAAATCAAACTTGCACCACTACGGGGTAGTTACTTCCAACGACCGCATGAAAAGGGTAAAAAGATGTTAATTAAATTAAACGTAACAATACCAAAATTCTTCACAAGTTTATCAGATTCCTTTTTGTTTAGCCAAAGAAAGAACTGAGACTATACTTGAATGTATACATTTTATTAATTGAATTACATAAATAGTAACAAATACATTCATAAATAAGGAGTTACAGAAAGCAAAGCAATGTGAGATGACAATCAAAGTTCAATCCATGCATTTAAGATGGAGTAGTTATCACACTTTTATCAAATAGGTATAATCAGACCTAGTTAATTCATTTCACACATCAGAAAGTGGCGATTTTAGCAAAATCATCTTAATACAGAACAGAATTAACTACCAGTGTAAGTCCTTTAATACAGGTCATTGTTCAACACGGAAGTGGCAGAAGTAGAAGTTTTCCACAATTATTACACTTTGAAAAGCTCAATAAGGTTTAAGGGATCCCCTAAAGCTGCAGAAATGCTACCCTCTTGAAAGTTTCTGGAGATATCTTTATTCTGCCTGGTCATCTTCATCCAAGATTTTGGAATTAGGAATGACAGTAAGAACTGAGGTAGCCAGGTGGGTCCTGCATCCCTGTTGAGCTAAAAATTCAAACCTCAGTGCTTTCAAACACCTCCCCGAAATTAACTTTCACACCAATCAAATTGCACCAAACAGGCAACCTCAGCTTTGCCCTCTAAATACATCTACTAATGTACGTATACAAAAACATCTAAAATTGCCAACAATTCACACTAAACCAATACCAGAAAAGCAGTCATAATCACAAAATACTGCACCTCTACCCAAATACCAAGACTTAACAGAAAAATACCTACCTAAAACATCCACATCATCATCCTCTGAATTCAATAAGGGTAAAAGACTACTAAAACACCACTACTGCCACATCCACCAATGGACACAACTACTAAAAACACTCTAACTTCTGACACAATAGGTGCAAAGTTAATATTGAATGTGTGCTACACTTTGGTTGGTGTGACCGTTTAAGCAGAGTAGGTGTTTGAAAGTTGTGAAGTGCGGAGAGTAACTGCCAGTTGCCAGAACATTTAGTTTTGTTTGCTTCCTTTTAGAAATGTGTGAGAAATACACAAGTTAGGCGTTACCTGGAGTAAATGTTAATTTTCTGAGCCTTAACTTTATTTGAAGAGTTTTGGGGGGAGAATTGGGGGTGAGTGGAGGATTCAAATGTATACCTTCCCTTAAGACACATCTTTGCACTTCCAGGAGGAAATGATGATTTATTAATAATAGGAAGTTATAATTCTATAGAACTTGAGTGCTTAAGGTCTATGCATTTCAGATTCACAGTTATGCCATGGTACTGACACTTCCTTCTTCTCCATGTGTGCTTCATGATGGCTGAAACAGAGAGAGGGAGCACAAGGCATGTGTAAGTGAGAAC
Source organism: Emys orbicularis (assembly GCF_028017835.1). Taxonomy (NCBI): domain Eukaryota; kingdom Metazoa; phylum Chordata; order Testudines; family Emydidae; genus Emys; species Emys orbicularis. The sequence goes on from NC_088687.1 coordinate 37,865,472, forward strand.
CGCTTTCGACAATGCCATGTCCTGCACGCAAACTCAGTGTAATCTACTGATACACTGTTCTTTTCTGCATCTGCAGACAGTCTGGATATTTAGGTCCAAGACAGTTCTTTGTGGTCCTCAGACACTTCCAGAAGCATTTCCCCCTGCTCCCAAGCTGCACTGGGTGAGAAAAGTACTGGACCCATTCCCCTCGAAAGCCACAATTTCCAGATTTCCCCTTGACAATTATTTCACCAGGCAGCCTCCATACAAAATCAAGAGTTCCCCGTTCCCGGCCAATGGGAGCTTCGGGAGGCGGTGCCTAGAGCAACCCCCCGGCCCCAGAGCCATGGTGCCCTGATGGCTGCTTCTGAAAGCAGCGCGGGGCCTGCGGCACCACGGGGGGCCAATCCCGCGGGCCGGATCCAAAGCCCCGAGGGGCCAGATCCGGATCCGGCCCATGGGCATTAGGGTGTGCCCGGGCCCACCCCGCACACCCGCCTCTGGTAAGGACCTATAGCTTCCCAGGAGGAAAGTGAAGAGATACCCATTTATTTCATAAAAGACAAGCAGTTCAGCCTCAGTGCTAGCAGGAGAACCCATGTGGAATTATGGGGTTTTCAAATACAGGACAAACTCACAAAGAAGGGTAGAAATTTAAATACCAACGTTTTTAGAAGTACTAATCAAAATCAAGTAATATTTTAGACATGATTTCAAATGAGATGCAGTGGAATTTTAAAAGCTGTTACGACTGCTTCTAGCTGTGCACTGTGAAAATAGTTTCAGATCATTTTACGACATTTGTAACAGGATCTTTATGTCAGTCATTTATTTATTGTTCCTATTTATGTATTTATCATAGATATTTGTTTCTTATCAATAAATAATTATTTTATATAAAATGGCAACCTCTAGCAATAATGATTTGAATTAAATACCTATTGAACCAAAAAGAAAAAAGGAGAATAAAAAAGCCCTGTAATTGTTCAGCCTTAAAACCCCAATTCCAGAGAGTACTTATGCACGTGACTAACTTAAAGTATGTGAGCCATCCCACTGCTGTTAGTGCTCCAATCAGGAACATGCTTAAATACATTGATGAATCAGTGTCCCCGTTCACAATAATTCCATATTAAAAATAATAGTTACTGAATGATAATTAGCCTTTCCATTCAAACAGACCACACACCACACCTGAACTCTGCCACTTTTTCCTATTCTACTTTTTACCAGGTTACTTTTCCCCAGAAAACCTTGGCAATTTGGATGTTTGGTGTAGTAGACGGTTGTATTGGAAGAGGCTAGATTGTGCCCTTTCCCCCACTAAGCAAGAGTGCATGCATCCCTTAATACACATCAATTGTTAGTTTGTAATTAGTCTGTCCATACCCCATCAATCAGGTTTATGTGCATTCACATACAAACCTGATTTGATTTGGGTGGGGGGAGAGGGTATGTATCCAAAACCTACGCACAATACACTTACTAGCACTGCCCCCAATATTAAGTTTGTGCTCACATGCACTCTTATCAGGTTTGTGCTCCCACCGCCTGATCCCATTACCTTTGCGTGCACCCAGATCAAATTCATTCTTGGGCATACACCACAAACAAAATTACATGTGAATAATGAGAGCAGGAAGAGGCCATTTTGTATTAGGATTATCAAAGTTTCTCTTTGTCACCTCTAAAATGCAGCTCCCCATTTGGTGGAATACGTCAATCAGTTACTACTGGAATGAGGATGGGAGAGGCGGAGCAGGGGTGGAGTCGGGGCAGGGCTGGGGGTAGAGGGGGCTTGAGCACCCACCAGCGCCACTAGAGTCTGCGCCTATGGGGGCTACCCCTTTTGCCCTCCCCCTAACTGGCCTAAAATCAAGCTTGTGTGCACATGGACTGCATGTTCCACCAACAACCAGTTTTATGAGCACAGTGCGTCAAAATTTCAGTTGTAATGTGAATAATGACTAAAAGTTACCCTAAACCCAATAATTTAAAAAGATTTGAAAAACAAAAACAAAACAAAACTAGCCATTGGACCAGACCTAGTGAGGATCTACCTCTCTACCAAATCTGGGTACGTAGATAGTATTCTGAAGAGTTGCTACTCAACCCTAGCACTGCCTAGGCCAAATTTAAGCCAGACACTAAAACTGGAGATTTCTTATTTAAAAGGTTTTAAAAGAAGTCAAACAGCCACTACATTAAATGTTCCAATAGTATAAAAACAAATTGTGTGTGAATTCTCACAATGATTGTCAATCTCCCTTTAGAGAAAAAACAGGAACATATTCCCCACTGGCAATCCCTTTTATAATGCAACCGAAAATATGGAGTTGCTAATAGGAGCCTCTGTACATTCAAAGTCAACAGGTGGCGCCACTGCAGAAGCCTTTGCTTGTCTTTCCTCTGGGGTTCTAAAACAGTTCTGATGTGGGCCTAATCTTAGAACAATTGTTCTATGGACCATTTCCTCACCTCTTTGAGATCAGGTAACACCTTCGTGGCAGGTACAGCAAATGCTTACAAAGAAAAGTAGTACTAGGAACATATTTATAGTAATTTCACTACTAGGAACGTGAGATCTGCCTGCTCACTGAAGACCACCATCAGGTCCTCCATGTGCCACCACCGATACATAAACCTCAACTTGGGACCTGCTGGTTTAGAGGCACGTACAAGGAGTTAACTCTTAAAACAAATGCCTATCCTTTCTTATGGTGCAGGTTTTTTTCAGTAGCTGTGCCTATCAGTAGTAGTAGTTCTTTCCTGTTCAAGTCTCTCTGCCTTCTTTCATTCTTTGGTGGAGTTGAAGCCTACAGGTTATATTGACAAAACACAATTACATTAAAATGAGAGCAAAAAACAACAACAACAACAAAATAAACGGTATAAACAAGTCAAGGATTATAAACAGATTGGTTCACAACCTCCAAGATGTATCCCCCTCTCTGGTGGTACATGGCAGTAACAGAGCATGTGGGAGCCATACACATTCTTCTTCAAAGTCTAACTAAATCAATACCCCTACGGTGCAGAGGGGAACCTCCCGACAATCATTCCATCACACTGTTTTTAAGCTGTGCTACATATAAAAAAATCAATTCATTTCCTTAAGAAGCCATTGGGCGATTTCTATCATCTATGATTTTAGGCCTTCCTGTGGGAAAGCCAACCTTAGGGGGATAAAAAGGGAGGAATACGCTACTAATAGATCCCCACTTAAGCTCGCCTTTATCCTTCCATTGGTAGGCAGGAGGAAATAGTGAGAGGTTTGTCTCCAGCTTTCATCATAGAAACAGAGGAGGCTCTGGTTTCTGTACAGAACACAAGGTGTTTCCACACAATGTAATTTTTGTGCCACTGATATTGCGCGCTACGCCCACTAGAGCTGTACTAGCACTGCCCCAGCCCGATGTGTGCATGCTCGCTAAAGGCCCCCCACGTGGATCCTAACTGTACGAAGAACAACCCAAGAGAGAAGTATGTGCAAAAGCATCTTACTCCATGGCACCTCATCTCACTTCCATGTGGCACAAGTAAGAGTCCCATGCAGATGGCTCTGTCCCTGCACGGATCCTCTGCAGCAGGCTCTGAGCAGTTTGTAACTAACTTTCCTCAAGCAATAGACTAGCTGTGTGCATATATGCTGCAGGGGAGCTGGAACTAGGGGCACTGGGGTGCCCAGCATGAAGGAATATTAGCAAGCGAATGCATGGTTTCCATCAGATATGGGGTTTACAGTGTTGTTGAATGGCTTTCAGCATCCCCACTATAAAAATTGTTCCAGCACCCCTGAATTGCTGTTACCATAGGTGCCAACTCCTTGGGTGCTCCAGGGCTGGAGCGCCCACTGAAAAAAATTAGTGGGTGCTTAGCACCCACCGGCAGCCAGCTCCCGCCCTCCCTCCTCAGTGCCTCCCATCCACCAGCAGCCCAGCTGATCAATTCCTCCCCCTCCCTCCCAGTGCCTCCCACCCGCCACAATCAGCTGTTCCACGGCGTGCAGGAGGCGCTGGGAGGGAGAAAGAGGAGCAGGGATGAGGCACACTCGGAGAAGGGGACAGAAGGGGGTCAGACGAGGTGAGGAGGGGGTGGGGTGGGGTGGGAAAAGGCAGGGCGGGGGTTGGGGAAGGGGTGAGGGCAGGACCTGGGGAGCAGCGGGGGCGGCAAGAGGCGGGGCGGGGGTGGGAGTTTAGGGGATGGGGGCGGGTGGGGCCGTGGGCAGAGTGGGGGGGTTGAGTAGCCCTGGAACCCAGAGGAAGCTGGCACCTGTGGCTGTTAGTGTACAGATTTACTGAAAAAGATGATTTGGCTCCCCTCCCATGACCCTGTGTTTATTTTGTCACCTTAGCCTGTCCTAGTATTCACACTACTTACTTCCCTGTCTCCTCAACAGCTTCCCCTGAACTTCACCCCGGTGGGGAATACACATCTCCAACACCCACAGAAAGTAACCGGAGAATGGGGAACATTGCCGCCATGGCTATCTGGGGGCTCTGGTAAGTCTGCCTGAGTGGTGGAGGTACAGAACGTCACAGCATGAAAATGTTACGTTTCTTCTGGGAGGATTAGACCCTCAATACCTGAACGCATCTTTAGCAACACCGGCCATCGGCGGGGCGCCCCCCCTCTGGCCGGGCGGCCATCGGCGGGGCGCCCCCCCTCTGGCCGGGCGGCCATCGGCGGGGCGCCCCCCCTCTGGCCGGGCGGCCATCGGCGGGGCGCCCCCCCTCTGGCCGGGCGGCCATCGGCGGGGCGCCCCCCCTCTGGCCGGGCGGCCATCGGCGGGGCGCCCCCCCTCTGGCCGGGCGGCCATCGGCGGGGCGCCCCCCCTCTGGCCGGGCGGCCATCGGCGGGGCGCCCCCCCTCTGGCCGGGCGGCCATCGGCGGGGCGCCCCCCCTCTGGCCGGGCGGCCATCGGCGGGGCGCCCCCCCTCTGGCCGGGCGGCCATCGGCGGGGCGCCCCCCCTCTGGCCGGGCGGCCATCGGCGGGGCGCCCCCCCTCTGGCCGGGCGGCCATCGGCGGGGCGCCCCCCCTCTGGCCGGGCGGCCATCGGCGGGGCGCCCCCCCTCTGGCCGGGCGGCCATCGGCGGGGCGCCCCCCCTCTGGCCGGGCGGCCATCGGCGGGGCGCCCCCCCTCTGGCCGGGCGGCCATCGGCGGGGCGCCCCCCCTCTGGCCGGGCGGCCATCGGCGGGGCGCCCCCCCTCTGGCCGGGCGGCCATCGGCGGGGCGCCCCCCCTCTGGCCGGGCGGCCATCGGCGGGGCGCCCCCCCTCTGGCCGGGCGGCCATCGGCGGGGCGCCCCCCCTCTGGCCGGGCGGCCATCGGCGGGGCGCCCCCCCTCTGGCCGGGCGGCCATCGGCGGGGCGCCCCCCCTCTGGCCGGGCGGCCATCGGCGGGGCGCCCCCCCTCTGGCCGGGCGGCCATCGGCGGGGCGCCCCCCCTCTGGCCGGGCGGCCATCGGCGGGGCGCCCCCCCTCTGGCCGGGCGGCCATCGGCGGGGCGCCCCCCCTCTGGCCGGGCGGCCATCGGCGGGGCGCCCCCCCTCTGGCCGGGCGGCCATCGGCGGGGCGCCCCCCCTCTGGCCGGGCGGCCATCGGCGGGGCGCCCCCCCTCTGGCCGGGCGGCCATCGGCGGGGCGCCCCCCCTCTGGCCGGGCGGCCATCGGCGGGGCGCCCCCCCTCTGGCCGGGCGGCCATCGGCGGGGCGCCCCCCCTCTGGCCGGGCGGCCATCGGCGGGGCGCCCCCCCTCTGGCCGGGCGGCCATCGGCGGGGCGCCCCCCCTCTGGCCGGGCGGCCATCGGCGGGGCGCCCCCCCTCTGGCCGGGCGGCCATCGGCGGGGCGCCCCCCCTCTGGCCGGGCGGCCATCGGCGGGGCGCCCCCCCTCTGGCCGGGCGGCCATCGGCGGGGCGCCCCCCCTCTGGCCGGGCGGCCATCGGCGGGGCGCCCCCCCCTCTGGCCGGGCGGCCATCGGCGGGGCGCCCCCCCTCTGGCCGGGCGGCCATCGGCGGGGCGCCCCCCCTCTGGCCGGGCGGCCATCGGCGGGGCGCCCCCCCTCTGGCCGGGCGGCCATCGGCGGGGCGCCCCCCCTCTGGCCGGGCGGCCATCGGCGGGCGCCCCCCCTCTGGCCTGGCGGCCATCGGCGGGCGCCCCCCCTCTGGCCTGGCGGCCAGTACACTCTGTAGTAGTATAGGACAGGAAGACTCGCATGCAACTTAACAACATGAATCAAACTCCACTTCCTCACGTCTTTCCCCCCTCCAAAACTGAACTGAGCAGAGCCACTTTAGCCAGGGGCCTGGGGAAGTTCCAGCCCCCCGCTCCAGGACTAAGCATCGGCTACAACGTTGACACTCCCCTTAACGTGAATCACCTCCGTCTTATCGTCCTGACGCGGCAGACTCTACCTCCGGAGCTTGGCATTGGCCCCTTTCATCTGGTGTAACCACATCTGGGGAGAAGGCTTGGTGTACATGGTGAAGCGCCGCCCAAAGAGATATGGCTGCAGCTTTTTAAGGCCCAGCAGCCCTGGCCAGGCGTTCCTTTTCTATGGCTGCATGGTTCTGCTTCTGGGGCAGCAGCTTTCTGCTCACATACCCGATGGGATGTCTCTCCCCCTTTCCGTCAATCTGCATTGGCACCACACCCAGCCCTGTTCTGAAGCGTCAGTGAACACCAGAAAGAGCTTGTCAAACTCCTGGTTTACCAGCACCGGGCCCTTGACCAGAGCCTCTTTCAGAGCACAGAGACCCCTCTGGCACTGCTTGGTCCAGATCACCTTATCTGGCTTACCCTTCTTACATACCTTAGTGATTCGGGTGGCTATGAAGCTAAAGTGGGGCACGAATCTCCGGTAGTAGCCCGCCATCCCAATGAAAGCCTGGACCTGCTTTTTAATCTGGGGAACGGGCCCATCTCTGATCACCTCCACCTGAGCCGGCTCTGGCTTTAGGCAGCCGCCCCCCATTTTGTGGCCCAGGTATGACACCTCTCACATCCCCCCGCCCCCCTTGCACTTCCCAGCTTTTATAGTCAGACCTGTGTCCTGGAGCCAGTCCAGCGCTTGTTTAACCTGGGCCACATGGTCCTCCCAGGTCTGGCTAAAAATGCAGATACCACTATATGCCAAGGCAAAATTCTCCATCTGAATGAGTATCTGGTCCACCAGGCGCTGGAAGGTGGCAGGTGCCTCATTTAGGCCCAAAGGTAGGACCAGGAACTCTTATAACCCCAGAGGGGTGATAAAAGCAGATTTCTGCCGAGCATCCGGATCCAAAGGTACTTGCCCGTAGTCCTTGGTGAGATCCATAGTAGTGAGATAACGACCCCCCCCCCCACCCCCGGCTAGAAGATCATCAGGCCTAGGCATGGGGTAGGCATCGAACTTGGTGATGGAATTAAGCCTCCGGTAATCCACACAAAACCAGATTGACCCGTCCTTCTTGCGGATCAACACTGCGGGAGAGGCCCAAGGGCTGGAAGACAGCTGGATCACCCCTAAAGCCAGCATGTCCTTGACCTCTCTGTCTCTCTCCAGGTTGGGCTTTTTTCCCAGTGACCTGGAACGGGGAGCATCTTACCGGGGGGGTGGGCTCCTGTCTCCACCTGGTGGACAGCCAGGTTAACAGAACAAGGAGCAATGGTCTCAAGTTGCAGTGGGGGAGGTCTAGGTTGGATATTAGGAAACACTATTTCACTAGGAGGGTGGTGAAGCACTGGAATGCGTTACCTAGGGAGGTGGTGGAGTCTCCTTCCTTGGAGGTTTTTAAGGCCCGGCTTGACAAAGCCCTGGCTGGGATGATTTAGTTGGGAATTGGTCCTGCTTTGAGCAGGGGGTTGGACTAGATGACCTCCTGAGGTCCCTTCCAACCCTGATTTTCTAGGATTCTACTGAGCCCAGGCTGGTTGGAGAGCAGCGCCTCTCGGATCTCCGCCTACTGGGCAGGGGTTAGCTGGTCTGAGAGGGGAATTGATTCCGGCAAAGGGCCGGCCCCGTCTCAGGGAATCGATCCACGAGTGGGTCATCTTCCTGCTCCTCCCACTGGCCACAAATGGCCAGTACCAAATTCTCCGTGTCAAAGTATGGCTTCATCATGTTGACATGGTACACCCAGTGGCTGTGAGCCCGGTTAGACAGTTTCACTACATAGTTTACCTCATTCAGCTGCTTGATGACCTTGAAGGGCCCATCCCAGGCAGGCTGTAGTTTGTTCTGTGGATGTGACGAAGTGGGGTTTTATTTATCTTGTTATGTTGCATGTGAGTCTTACTGTCCTGTACTAATACTGTGTGTACCTTAGTTTCCCAGTGTAATGCACCAATACTTAGCTGGTGGGAATTGGGTGTGTGATTTTGCGGAGGCCCTCAGGGCAGGTGAGACTGCCCAGCTATTTGCATCTATGTAACCTGAGACCCAGGAGGGGGGTGCGGCCAGGTGACACCTTTGGCCTGGGAAGTGAGACAAAGAAGGAGGAGGGGCATCAAGGGGAGTGTCCGAGGTCAGCTGGCTGGAGGCTGGCAGTCTGCCTTGGGGGACTGGAAAAGGGGAATCCAGGGCGTCTGGCCCAGGATTCCCAAGATGGACTTGACTGAAAGGCACAGATGTTTGTAATAGTTACGTCTGTTCTACGCTGTGTTCCTGTCAACGAATAAACCTTCTGTTTTACGCTGGCTAAGAGTCACCTCTGACTGCAGAGTTGGGGTGCAGGGCCCTCTGGCTTCCTCAGCAGCCTCGCCTGGGCAGACTTGCTGCTGGAAGCGCACGGTGAGGAAGGGGCTGCTGAATGCTCCAAGGTCAGACCCAGGAAGGTCGAAGCTCTGTAAGCTTCTTGCCCTGGAGACAGTATGCTCAAAGAGAGGAGGCATGCTAGACCGGAGTCCTGCCTGGCTTCGTATGGAGTAGTTCCAGAGCATCGCCCGGTGACTCCGTGACAGCTGGTGCAGAGGTGGGATCAAACTGCACCCCATGGAGAGAGCATCCTGCAGTAAGTGACTGGGGAGCAATAAAACAAAGGGGGATTAGCGAGAGACGGGCATGCTGGAGGCTCTGAGAGGTGCAATTCCAGGAGGCGGAGGAGCCTCTGGCTTAACCCCCAAGAAAGAGTGGACCCCTGAGAATGGCTGTCGCACTGAACGGGTTCCTCCCAGGGATTGTGGGGAGCTGAGAAAGTACAGGCCTGTGAGTCCGTGACCCCTTGGGAACAGCATGGAGATGGCCTATAACCATGTCCTTAAGAAGGACACTGTAGAGCTGTGCAGAGAGAGAGGGCCGCGCATTGGAAAATTCACCAAGGCACAGCTGATTGCCCAGTTGGAAGAGAACGATCACTCTAAGGACCCAGTTCCTGAGCCAGCTTGGGCTGCGAGAGAGGCTGGGAGCAGCCAGGCAGCCCATCTACCCGACCAGCAGGGGATCTTCCCGACCGAGTTCCCCGTTGGTGGAGCTGAGACAGTTGGAGTTGGAAAAGGGACAGAAACTGAAAGAGCTGGAGGACCATGAGAGGGAATGGGAGGACCGTCAGAGACAGAGGCAGCATGAACTGGCGATGGCAGAGCGGAGAAGCAGAGAGACCCCTACCGTGGTGAGTGCGGACGGGCCCAGGCTAGCTAAGCCCGTAGGGAACTCAGCTATAAAAGTGCTGCCTCAGTTTAAGGAAGGGGATGATATAGATGCCATCTGCACTGCCCTTGAGAAGGTCTGCAATGTGCACCAGGTTGACCCTGCAGACATCTTTGGCATCTCACCCCCTTACTGGGTCCCAAACCATTAGAGATGTTCAGCCAGATGGATGAGGTGGAAGCAGGGGACTATGAACTGTTCAAACAAGTCCTGCTGCGCAAGTTTCAGCTGACCCCCGAGGTGTACAGGAAAAGGTTCCTGAGTGTGCAGAAGACCCAGGGGATGACCTGTCTGGAACTGGTCAAGCTGATGGGGGAAATACACCCGCAAGTGGGTGAATGGGGCGGGGCCCAGACCAAGGAGGACGTGATTGAACGAATGGAGCTGGAGCAATGATATGAACTCTGTCCCCCTGACCTGAGGATGTAGTTTGCGGACAAGAGGCCGAAGGACCTGTGCCACGCAGGGCTACTGGCAGACGAGTTTGTGGATAGCAGGTCGGGATATGGAATGGAATCCCAGGGGGACAGGCCCACGTCAGTGCAGAAGGGGGGGGGGTGTCACCCAGGGGCTTCCCTGAAGGGAGTCTTGGATAAATCCCTCCTGAGAGGCACAGCCAATACCAGAGCTGACCCACCAGCCCCTGGAGACCAACGGGACCTGAGGTGTAATTACTGTGGGCAGGGGGGCCACAGATGGGCCCGGTGCCAAAAGCTCAGGGACAGAATGAGCAAACCGAGCCCTCAAAGGGGCTGGATCCCCAGGCAGGTGGGGCTGGCGGTTTAGCAATGGCCCAAGAGGGAGAAGTCTCCCAGGCCAGCTCCTCGGGGAGGCTTGATGCTCAGTCTACAGGGTGGGGGTGGGGCGGCCCCTGAGGAGCGAGTGCCTCATTTCCCTGGAGGTGGATGGGAAGCAGATCACTGGGACGTGAGGTGACACTGGCCCGGCCCGAGGTGGTGGCCCCAAACCGGGTGGTGTCCAACACCTACCTAACCCTGACGGGTGTCTGCGAGCCCCCATGTAAGGTACCCAAGGCCAGGGTACATCTGAAATAGGAGGCCAAGGAGGGGGCCTAAAGATGTGGGGGTGCATTATCAGTTGCCAACCGAGGTGCTGATGGGGGGCGTGACCTGGCAGATTGGCCGGGCAGCCCCCAGAGTGCCCTAGTCATCACCTGTAGCCAGAGCCAGCGAAGGGCATTCTGCCCTGACACGGGGGCGGTGGCCTGCCGGGGGTGCAGGTTCCTACCCCAGCGGGAAAAGAGTGACTGGGGACAGGACTTGGCGGGGCTGCGGCCTGGGACCCAGCCGCTGAGAGGGAGCAGTCCTCATCCCTTCCCCAGCCGCTGAAAGATCCCTCTTTAGAGCAGCTAAGGGAACTTGCTGGCCACAGCACGGCGAAACCCCTGGGGGTAGGCTGCCAGGAAAGATTCCTGTGGCAGAAGGGATTCCTGTATTGGGAATGGGCTCCCCAAGAGGAAGTGGAACTGTGGGGGGGGGGAGGGGAGATCAGGAGACAGCCAGTGGTCCCCCCCAGAAGTACTGCCGCAGGCTACTGTACCTGGCCCATGATGTCCCCCTCTCGGGATACCAGGAAATCCAGCGCACCAGGCAGAGGCTGCTACAGCACTTTTACTGGGCCGGGATCTTTGATGCCATCCAGCAGTACTGCAGGTCCTGCAATCCCTGCAGAGGGTGGGGAAGGCCTAGCACAAGGAGAAAGCAGCTTTGAGGCCCCTGCCCATCAGAGAGGAGCCTTTCCAGAAGGTGGCCGTGGACATAGTGGGACCCCTCAGCAAGGCAACTCGGACAGGGGACAAAAATACATTCTGGGGGTGGTAGATTTCGCTACTCCCTATCCTGAGGAGGTGGCCTTGTCCTTTATCGAGGCAGACACACTGCTGACTGTTTTCAGCAGAGTAGGGTTCCCCAAGGAGCTCCTTACAGGCCAGGGCTCCAATTTCATGTCAACTCTGCTCCGGTGCTTGTGGGAGAAGTGTGGGGTCCGACGCACCTGGGCCTCAGCGTATCACCTTCAGTCCAACAGGCTGGTGAACAGGTTCAATGGGACCCTGAAGATGCTGCTGAAAACCTTTATGAACCAGCACTCACATGACTGGGACAAGTTGTGATGTTATTGATATAATCTGGGACCATATAGATCATTGTTGCAACCAAGGTCCTGTAGTGACACCAAATCTGGTATAAAGGAGGTCAAATAAGGTCTCTAAGACAAGGTTATGGTTTGCTGGTTCTGTTTATGCTATCTGGATGCATATATCATTGTTGTACTTAAAGTTATAAGTATTGGCTCTATACTGTCTGTATTTCATAATTATGCTGTGCTTCTGGGTGACACCCCAGACAGGTTAGTGTCAGCTCTGCCTAGCCTGCTTGATGGCCCATTAAGGACCATCGGCTATACAATTGACCCACTGAGAGAAGGCAAATACGCCTTGTAACTCAGCAAAGTAGGCAGGGACTTGCCCATGTGACTCCAGACTCCATTTTGCTGTAATTTTCCACAGTAAGGACAAAGAGGTGTTCTTACACCTGGAAAAGACTATAAAAGGCTGATGCCTCATTTCCATCTTGTTGTCACTTCTGCTTCTTACCTCTGGAGGGACTTTGTGTAGAGCTGCCGTTTGTAGCAAAGGACTGATGACCCATCCCAGCTGGGGATGTACTCCAGAGACTGGATTTGAACTTGCAGTTTACTCTATCACGGCTACAAGCCTGAACCAAGAACTTTGCCATTACTGTATGTCATGGATTCCATTTAACCAATTCTCTCTCATCTATATCTTTTTCCTTTTATGAATAAACCTTTAGATTTTGGCAACAGCGTGATTTGTGGGTAAGATCTGATTTGTATATTGACATGGGTCTGGGGCTTGGTCCTTTGGGATCAAGAGAACCTTTTTTTCTTTTACTGAGGTATTGGTTTTCATAACCATTTGTCCCCATAACAAGTGGCACTGGTGGGGATACCGGGAAACTGGAGTGTCTAAGGGAACTGCTTGTGTGACTTGTGGTTAGCCAGTGGGGTGAGACCAAAGTCCTCTTTGTCTGGCTTGCCTTAGAGGTGGAAAAACCCCAGCCTTGGGCTGTAACTGCCCTGTTTTAAGCAATTTGTCCTGAATTGGCACTCTCAGTTGGGTCCTGCCAGAACCAGCATCGTTCCAGTGGCGTAGTCATGCTAGGATCCACAGAACCAAGTCAATTAAGCTTTGGGTCAGAACCCCACGCTATCCAAATTTGAATTTTGGGATTGAGAGTTTGGTTGGTTAAAGAGCAGTTGCAATGGGTGAGCAAAGAGCATATGAGGGCCTTGGCAAAAAAGCCCTGGAAGATTTGTGTTCAGAAAAGGGGATAAGCTTTAGAAAGAAAGCTACAAATCAAGAACTGAGAGAGCTGTTAATGGCCAGTGATCAGGGGGCAAGAGCGCAGCCCTTACCGGAGGCTACAGAAGATGCAGAAAAAATTAGAGTACGGAAGGTAACAAATAAAGTGCAACTTGAGCATGAAAGGAATCTAGCAGATCTTCGATTGCTGGAAAAAACAAACAAAAAACAGCTGAATTAGAAAGAGAAGCCAATGAGAGAGAAGAAAGAGCTCGTAAGGGGCGTCTGGAGCTGCTGGCTGCGGAGGAGAAAGCTCCACAGATGGAACAGGAGATGGCCAAACTTCATCTCCAAGTAATGGAAGAGTGGAGAAAGTCATCACCACCTAGTGCTCCACTTCCCCACCGCCACAAGAAAAACTGGGAAAGGAAGAGTCCCATTTACAATGATACTGAGGATAGAAAGGAGTTTTTGTCTACCTTTGAATGCCTCTGCAATCTGTACCAGATCCCTGATGATCAGCGAATGCCTGTCCTGCTGACCAGACTGACTGGAAAAGCCAGGGAGGTATTTAATGAACTGGGGGAAACAAGAAGCCTTGGATTATGAGCGGTTTAAAGATTCTGTGTTAAGGCAGTTCAAGGTTACTCCTGAATCTTACAGAGTTAAGTTTAGAAAGTTTCAAGTGTCTAATGATTGCACTTCTGTAGAATGTGCTCATAAGCCGATGGGTTTTGTTAAAAAGTGGGTTGTGGGAGCAAAGGTGCATGGGAGTTTTGAAAAACTGCTGGATTTAATAATTTTGGAACAACAGTTCTTGGACATTGTGCCTGACCATGTGATAGCAGCTGTGTGCGATAGGAACCCTGAGTCAGTCCTATGGGCTGCAGAGATTGCGGATGCCCCTACCCAAAACAGAGCTCGAGAAGGGTGTAAACCCCCGGAGAAAACTAATCACCATTCTCCCCAGTTCAAGAGGGGGGGGGGGGGAAGGATTTAAAAGTAAACCTGGCCCTGACTATTCTAAAGGAGCTCATGGGGGCCCAGAGGATAGGAACTCTCACCACAAGAATAAACAGGTTAAATGCTATCACTGTGGTGTGCCACATGAGACCAGATTGCCCGACCCTGAAGGGCAGCCCAAAACCAGCAACCCCAAATGCCACGGTAAATGCTAATCCTGTTATAAACTCACAGGCAAGCCACACACAGCCCACCGTTGGTGCCCTGTGTGCAAATGCGGTTTCTGTGGTCTCTGAAGAATTTGACCTTAAAACTCATATTAAAGCTAAATATGGGAAAAATAATGCAGAGTTTATTACCAGTGCAGAAGTGAACGGAGTAAGGCGTATGGCATGGAGGGACACCGCAGCCGATATTACTTTGGTTAAAGCAAGTCTTGTCACAGAGGAAGATTATTGGCCAGATGAAAGTAACCGTTGTAGCCTTATCTGAGTATTTTGTCAGGGCGTCTTTGGCTAAAATCCACCTGAAATGGAAGGGATTTGAGGGCACCATGGTTGTGGGAGTAAAAAAAACACAATCCCTAAGGATTTTAGGATTGGAAATGATATTAAAGCTATGTTCAGTCAAGTTAACACAAACCAGGCACAGGAGAGGTTGTGTCTAAAGTTGTGTCTTTGGAAGGTTTTTCCAAGAGTTTGTCTTTGGAAAGTAGTAGTTTGGCTGTGAATGACGTTTCTGAATGTCTGCCTAATGTTTCAGAAGTGAATCTGGAATTAGATCAAGCACAGAAAGATCTCATTGGCCAGGAAAATGTTTCTCAGGAGCAGATTAAAGTGGATGGACAGATGGAAGCCCTAGCCGAGGGAGGAAAGGGTAGATTTTTAAGGGGTAATGAACTGGTGGCTAGTACAGCTTACAAAAGTGAACCTGAAAAGGGTAACTCTGATTTGCTGAAAGTAGCTCAGGGTAGTGAAAAGAGCAGTAGTTTATCTGTTGGGAGTGGAAATGTGTCTGTTAAAGAAAGTTTGGATGAGCCTAGGCAGCCTTGTGAGCTGATGGCTTTATCTAGTCAGCAGTTTGGGAAGGCCAGGATAGCGGAAAATGAGTGTCCCTATACCTTACTTGTTTCCTGTGGGGAGAATTGTGACAGTGAAGGAAATGTGCCTGTGTCCGTCAGGGGTATTTTGACTTGCCTTTGGAGGAAGCTACTTCGGTCTCCAAGCAGTTGTCTGTGAACAGCCCTGCGTGCTGGGACAAGGGAAATGAGATCCCAAGCGTTGTGTTTGGTAAAGGAGAATGCGTCTCTGGCTCTTCTTTGTGAAGCAGACAGAAGGTGCCTTTCAGCCTGTGATGGTTGAGGATAGTGCAGTGGTCTCAGAGTTGGTTCTGGATTCAACTAAAGCCCAGGAAGGGAATGGTCCTAAGTTTGTGTCGGCTAGGGAGAATGGCACTGTAACTAGGTTGCATCCAGTTGGTGTCTTAGCAGAATCCCAGAGACCAGACAGTTCTGGTGCTTGTATTTTACCTGTTGCTAATGTGTGGTTGGAAAAGGATGTAGCAATTCTGTCTGATCAGGGTGATATCCTAGCCAGGACACAAGGAGAGCAGAAAGGTGATTTGGTTGTGTTACCTACTGATGGTGTGGAAACTTGTGGCAAGAAGGAAAAAAAAATTCCTGAACTTGTGTGTGGCCAGCTTGTTGGAAAGACAATGGTGTTGGGACAGGAATGTCTCCATGCTAATTCTTTAAGTGAGCAGTCTGTGCTTCAGGGTGTGAGGACAGATTTGGTTACTGGTGTTTCAGAGCAGAACGGTTTTAGGGCTGAATGCTTGAGGCCGCAGGGGAGAGCAAGCAAACTCTCACCCTCAGACTCTTTGGATTTGTGTGGTCTCTCTTTAGGACAGAATCCAGCCTTAAAATTGGTAGCAACTAAGAATTTAAAAGCTAGTGTTTGTGTTGATGCAAATGACCTGACTGACTGGGAAAAAACAGACTTGCTAATAGCTGTTAGCACAGACAGCACACCCAATCAGCCAGTGAATTCTGTTAAGCAAGAGAAATCAGGATTTAAACCTTCAGGACATGGAGGAAAGAGAGAACTTACTTTTGCAAAGGGAAGCCACACGTTAATCCTAAAATGCCCAAACTCCAATGGTATTGAGCCAAAGGTGTGGCATAACAAACATGATTGTAAATGGACACTTGCAATAAGAACAAATTCATTGCTAATGGTAATTTTTGTAACTAAGGTGTTGCTATTACCAAGAACTGTAAAAATGTGCAATGTGCCTAATCTTCTAGGGGGGAGAACACACACACCTTGAACATGTTAAAAGAATTACATGAGAACATACTTTATGTTAAGGGCCTTGTTAAACTGATAATTCACAGTTGATGCCTGTAAACAGTATTGGAATTTTTCACATGGGAAAAGACATTCCAAACCTAATGTGCTGTATGAAAAGGGAAACCGAGGCATACTACCACATTGCTGTCATGGCTAAATGCCAGGATTCCTATACTATAGACAACATTAATATCTACATTGACTTGATGTTAACTGGGTTCCAAACATTTGCCAGAGCTTGTATGGATAAAGTAGCTACGTTCTTTAGCATTTGGCAAAAGAAAATGAGACATACAGAAACCATGTTGCAAGAGCAGATCCAATCCATTATTGTTCTAACCAAGTTTTACCTTGAGTTTGTAAAGAAATTAAATCAGGTTATTGAACGTGACTTTGATCAACCATTTCTGTTTTACACTAATACGGCTTCTAACCCAATACTAGCTGTAGTGAGACGGAACCAAGGATGGGGGGCTCTTGGGCTGAAGTCAGTGATGTTGGGGTCATCCCTTCCTGCATCAATTTTGCATTGGGGTGTGACATTATTGATATAATCTGGGACCATTAGATCATTGTTGCAACCAAGGTCCTGTAGTGGCACCAAATCTGGTATAAAGGAGGTCAAATAAGGTCTCTAAGACAAGGTTAGGGTTTGCTGGTTATGATTATGCTATCTGGATGCATATATCATTGTTGTATTTAAAGTTATAAGTATTGGCTCTATACTGTCTGTATTTCAAAATCATGCTGTGCTTCTAGGCGACACCCCAGACAAGTCAGTGTCAGCTCTGCCTAGCCTGCTTGATGGCCCATTAAGGACCATCGGCTATACAATTGACCCATTGAGAGAATGCAAATATGCCTTGTAACTCAGCAAAGTAGGCAGGGACTTGCCCATGTGACTCCAGACTCCATTTTGCTGTAGTTTTCCACAGTAAGGACAAAGAGGTGTTCTTACACCTGGAAAAGACTATAAAAGGCTGATGCCTCATCTCCATCTTGTCTTCAATCCTGCTTCTTACCTCTGGAGGGACTTTGTGTAGAGCTGCCGTTTGTAGCAAAGGACTGATGACCCATCCCAGCTGGGGATGTACTCCAGAGACTTGATTTGAACCTGCAGTTTAGTCTAGGACATCTACAAGCCTGAACCAATAACCTTGCCATTACTGTATGTCATGGATTCCATTTAACCAATTCTCTCTCATCTATATCTTTTTCCTTTTATGAATAAACCTTTAGATTCTAAAGGATTGGCAACAGTGTGATTTGTGGGTAAGATCTGATTTGTATATTGACCTGGGGCTTGGTCCTTTGGGATCAAGAGAACCTTTTTTCTTTTACTGAGGTATTGGTTTTCATAACCATTTGTCCCCATACCGAGTGGCACGGTTGGTGATATTGGGAAACTGGAGTGTCTAAGGGACCTGCTTGTGTGACTTGTGGTTAGCCAGTGGGGTAAGACCAAAGTCTTCTTTGTCTGGCTGGTTTGCGCAGAAGTAGAAAAACCCAGCCTTGGTCTACCTGCCCTGTTTTAAGCAATTTGTCCTGAACTGGCACTCTCAGTTGGGTCCCACCAGAACCAGCATCGTTCCACAAGTATTTACCCCACCTGTTGTTCCCGTACTGGGAAGTGCCCCAGAAATCAACCGTGTTCTCTCCCATACAGCAACTCGAAAGGAGGAGAGTGAGGGGACCTATGGACTTGTTGAGGGACGAATGGGAGGGGAAGGCCTCCCCTGATGGAAAATCAGAAGTGGAGTATGTACTGACTTTCTGGGAAATGCTTGCTGAGCTCATGGACTTGGCCGGGGGGAATTTAGCCAGGGCCCACGGTAAGCAAAAGGTCTGGTACAACCGCTCAGCGCGTTCCCGCTCCTATGTTACCGGGGACCAGGTGACAGCTCTCATTCCCAGAAGAACGAACAAACTACAGGCTGCCCAGGACAGGCCCTTTAAGGTCATCAAGCAGCTGAATGAGATAAACTATGTAGGGAAACCCTTGCGGCCAGAGTCAGGCGCCAGCACAATGAGAGTCCATGAAAATGTTACATTTCTTCTGGGATGATTAGATCCTCAACAGCTGGACACATCTTCATGAAACTTATTCAACAGAAGAATGGCCATACTGGGTCAGACCAAAGGTCCAGCTAGCCCAGTACCCGGTCTTCCAACAGTGGCCAATGCCAGGTGCTTCACAGGAAATGAAAACAACAAGTAATCATCATGCGATCCACCCCATGGCCCATGGCCAGTTTTGGGCAAACAGAGGCTAGGGACACCATCCCTCTTTCCAACAGATTTTGCAATTTAAAGCAGATTCACCCAGTCCCTTAACTGCCATCATAAAGACACACGTACATATGCTGGACATGGACGTTAGAGAAGCAAACTTTTACATTTCTACCTTTCTTGTATGACTCTCCGGGCCAAATGTTTAGCAGACCTCCTTAAAGGCTTCAACATTCGTAGGCAGATTTATTTGCATGGCAAATTGGTCAGTTACATGTAGTTTCTGGATTTGCCTAAGACTTTGTGCAAATGCCAAGGTTTGGCCCTAAAAGGCCTGTTAGCTAGCAGTCAACAGGAAACTAAAACCTACTTCTAAGGCAGATAGGTAATTTATTTACTGGCTTTGAAATATTGGCTTCACCTCCTCAGTATCTACTGCCTGTCCATTAGTCCTTCCCAGAAGGTCAGTAACAAGAATATCCACTTTTATAAACAAAATATTGGCATGCCAAGAAAAGACACCATCAAGGTGAGTTGTCCTAACCCCCTACAACAAGTTATCATGTGTATGTTAAATTGAGGGGAAAACAGTCCGTAAAGTAACCGATTTTTGTTTTAGACTTCCAGGTATGCACAACAGAAGCAGGAAACAACCCCCCTGCCCATCCCAGATGAAGCCCTGGCTGCAGCAATACATGCCTTTACCTTCCACTCTACTGCCTCAATCAGCCCAATCTAGATGAAGCTTCAATTGGTCCAGCATGCTGGCCAAGCTCCTGACAGCATCACCTTGGCAACAGCTTATTAGGCCATGGTCAACGCTCTGCAGTGTCTCCCCAGTGCAGGATTTGCTATGCGGTCCTAGCCCTGATCTAGAAAGCCCCAATAATGTGAGCTAGATCAGGGGCTCTGTGCAACCCTTCAAGAATACACCAATCCACACAAGCAATATGACTGACAGAGCTTGGGGGTGTGTGTGTGCTGTCTGTGCTAACAGCTATTAGCAAGTCTGTCTTCTCCCAGTCAGTCAGTCCATTTGCATCAACACAAACACTAGCTTTTAAATTCTTAGCTGCTACCAATTTTAAGGCTGGATTCTGTCCTAAAGAGAGACCACACAAATCCAAAGAGTCTGAGGGTGAGAGTTTGCTTGCTCTCCCCTGCGGCCTCAAGCATTCAGCCATAAAACTGTTCTGCTCTGAAACACCAGTAACCAAATCTGTCCTCACACCCTGAAGCACAGACAGCTCACTTAAAGAATTAGCATGGAGACATTCCTGTCCCAACACTTCCCTCTGGAGCCGAGAGCCCTCGCCTGTGGAGCATCCCTCTGCTGGAGATCAGGAAGAGCCCATATATTTTACGAAATACAATGCTGGAACATCCTTGAAGGCCTGCCCCCAATAGAGGACAATGGGGCAACCGTCTATTTATGGAATGGGACACATTTTGAAAATACATCCCGTAGGGCTCGTTTCTATACAGCAATGAACAATTCTTTCCTTAAATAATGGTGTTAGCCACCTATATAAAGTACTAGAGTGATGGTTGTTTTACTGTTGGCTAGGGTAGATACATACCCTGCAGCAGCTGGACATGGCACCAGCTGCACAATTACCTAGTGCTTCTATTTTGTGAATTACACTGGGGGGGCAGGGGGGATGTGATCCTTTATTTGGGTTTATTTTCTTGTTTGGGGAATCACGGCTCGCTATGCCAGTGAACAAATGAGTCAGGTGATCTCAGGTTTCTGTGCACGTATGGAATAGGCACATGTATGTATGTATGTATACAAATGAACTGATGTCTGCATGAATATGTTCTGCTTCATCCCAACCCCCCTACTTTTTGCAGTCCAGCATCTTGAGAGTGACAAACACACAAGCAATCCAGAACCATGCAGGTTATGACCTCAGACAGGTAGTGAGGTGGTGAAAAAGGAGTATTTAAGAAAGCATATAATTACAGGAAAATTTAAATTACAGTTTTTGGAAAGAGGAGCTAAATCGGGGCTAATGAAACGGAGTCATTTAGACATACATGCGTACCTGGTTGGATGGTCTCTACACTATGCTGTTTAAGACCCTTGATCAAGACTTTCCAGGGCTTGGCATTTATACCTGGGAAGAGGAAGAGTTCTGATCTTAGGTTGAAATAATCCTGGGAAATGTAGTTCAGCAAGGGACTACAATCGTTTGAATTAGCTGAATTGCAGTATCAAGTCTGTTCTATTATTCTGAGCTACAATGTCTCAGAACTACTCTACCATAAAAGATCCCACAGTCCTTCTGCCTTGGAAGAACATAATTAGGGCCCTGACAAACATTTAGCACCAGATTTTCAAAAGGTAGAATGGTGGGAGCTGGCAGGTATGGAGCACTTTTGAAAGCCTGGCCGCTTCACTAAAGCACCCAAATGGGAACCGAGCTCTTGAAAATGTGGCAACAAGGGATCAATTCTGCTGCAGCACACACTTCCGGTGTCTTATTAGTAAAGTTTCCCACTGAAATCAGGGGATGACTCATGGAATGAAAGTACTGCTCAGTGAAAGTAAAGGAGAGAGGAAGCCAGCCCTTAATGCACAGAATGGGCCTTTTCTAGTGTGGAGTTTATTGTTCCAAGGCAGCACAATTTATGTAGAATTAAAAGAAACAAAAACAAAAACAAACAAAGACAACCTACAACCAAATTTGGGCTAGGCCAGGAGCTAAGTAAATTCAAAGGTTAGCAGCACAATTATTTATAGGACTTACCAGCAATACTTATCCCATCCAAAAAAGAAGTTCCAAGTAGGCAAGCTTTGATTTCATTTTGTAGGACGACATTTCTTCCAAAGGACCTATGGAATATGGAAGTAAACATTTCAAAAGCAAGTGCAACCTGGAGTGATTCCCCCACCCCCTGAACAGTGTATCCAATATGGACAAAGTAAATCACTTCATGTTAACTTGCTGTTGAAAGAATCCCTTCTGCAGAGAGGGGTCTGGCAGCCCATGTACTCACGCAATATAAAAGTGGCCAAGGTCAGTCAGTCATTTACTGTTCACCAAAGGTGCGGTCATCAGCTGGATGTAGACTAGGGCGGAGATACAGTGCTTGCCGTGAGGTGTAGGAAAAGAGAGAGTGGACAAGGAAAACTACAAAAGTGTAGTTATTTCAGACATGCTGCAATTAAAGTAATTTAAGAAAAAGCATTGTAACAGGGTTTACTCACCACCCTGCACTTCCTCATGGCCAGGCATGGCATCACAGTATCCTTGTGGGGTAGCAGCCCTTGTCAACAGTCACTCTGGGACTGTGGTGGTTTCTTTCAGAGAACTCACCCCTCCAGCCAGGGCACAGTCTTTAGTGTGGATGGCTGACCCTGGAAGGAACAGGCTAAAGTTCTAAACTATCTTAACAGAAATAAAAAGCTTCCAGCCTCTCCACAGCTCTTCTTCAGTGAGGTCACATTCAGACTGCAGCCCCCTTACTGAACTCAACTCCCCTTGTACACCACTTGCTTAGGGCTGGGAGGGGAATCCAGTCCCCACCTCAATTCTGGGTTACAGCCCAGAGCCCTGTACTGCACAGCTAAATCAAATCCTCTACCCATAGTGCAGTTTTCCCTGCACCATTTCCTTCCTCACCTCTTTCCTTCCCTTCTAGGTCTCCCAATCTGTCCCCTGGGTGCTCACTCAAGCCCCTGCAGGCACCTTTTGACTCTCTGCATTCTCTTGCCTCCAGCCCTTCCTCAGCTGGGCCCACTCAGTGGTTAAACCTGGAATCACCTAATTTCTCTCAGGTGGGGCCCATTCTGTAATCAGGGCTGGCTTAGTCAGAGGCTCTCTATTATTATCTCAGAGCTCTGGATGATCTCTGAGAGTTGATCTCTCTCTCTCTCTTTCCATATATATATATAAAAAAAAAGTATTGTCAGGCTTTGGCTCTGACCCTCTTACACCAATCACTGTAACTGACTTCTACTCTGGGTTATCGGTTTTCTTTTAAGGATATTGGGCCAGCCAATGGTACCATGCTGCATTCCATGAGCTGAGGATCTGCCCATTGTTCTCATGTTGGGTCAGATTCTGCCACCCTTATGTTGACTAGTACAATACTCCACAAGCAAGCCCCATTGAAATCAGTGTTAGTAGAGTGAGGTATTACTCAGTGTGAGTAGGGGTGACAGAATCTTGCCTATTATGTCTAACTAGTCTTTCTACATGTAGCAATGTAAATTAAAGGCTGTTTTCTAGATACTACACTTTTAAAAGTAGATTTCCCCCCCTGCCTAATGCAGCTGCCATCTTGTCCTTAAGATGCAGCATATTACAGTCGCTGTGTTTTCTCGGTCATGGAAAATTTCTCTTTGTTCAGTCTTTGGGCCCAATTCTGAGAAGTGCTCAGCACCCACTAGTTCAGTGGGAGTTCAGGGTGATCAGTACCTTGCAGGAAGTGCTTAGTGTCTCTTAGGGTTAAGCCCTTTCTTTGATGTTTTTCCTTGACCTGAAATGAAAACAAATCTAGACCGAAGAGTATGTTTTACTCTGTGAGTATGAGCATGAAAAACATCATTCCTGAGACGTGGAATCACCTTTGCCATAGCTTGGAGGTTCTTCAGCTTGTGTAAGATTTTGTGTTTAGGTAACAACTATAGCACCTCTGTCTTGTCTATTTATGTCCTTCTGCTTGTACATCAGTCTGTGTTGTGATCCTGTGTGTCATATCAGCGCACTTACATTTCCTCACACATTATACAAAGAAGTATCTGACAGATGTTCAAGGAGCAGATTTATACCACACAGATTTATACATGGGGAGAATTGGTGCATTCTGACTTACATATTTAGTATATGTTTTTGAAAGTCATAACATTTCAACATGGAAGATAGTTTAACATTTTATTATTTTGCAAATGTCAGTTGCATGCATGCTGCAATTATCTGTGCATCACCAGCATGAACACACAGTCAAGTAACTGAAAACAATCACCCCACTAGATACGAAATTGGTCTTTTGTGAAAGGAGTTGTGCCTAATTTTGGCAATTAATTGAGCTTTGATTATTAGCAGGTAAATATGCCCGATGGGATGTTAGATGGGGTGGGATCTGAGTTACTACAGAGAATTCTTTCCTGGGTGCTGGCTGGTGAGTCTTGCCCACATGCTCAGGGTTTAGCTGATTGCTATATTTGGGGTCGGGAAGGAATTTTCCTCCAGGGCAGATTGGCAGAGGCCCTAGAGGTTTTTCGCCTTCCTCTGCAGCGTGGGGTACGGGTCACTTGCTGGAGGATTCTCTGCACCTTGAGGTCTTTAAACCACAATTCGAGGACTTCAATAACTCAGGCATAGGTTAGGGGTTTGTTACAGGAGTGGGTGGGTGAGCTTCTGTGGCCTGCGTTGTGCAGGAGGTCAGACTAGATGATCATAATGGTCCCTTCTGACCTTAAAGTTTATGAGTCTATGAAGGGTTGCCATGTCAGAAGTTCAGATGAATATAGGCCAAGATGAGCTTTTCTTTTAGCCAAAAAGTTCCCCAAGGTTGGAAAGCCCCTCAAGGGAAATTAGGATTAAAGGGATTTAGTTGATGGCCCTTCCTGGTTATCTAGCACAGTTTTGGTCTAACAGGGAGATGAAGCTGTCCATAAAAGGAAAAGTACAGGCAAGCTTGACACAGACCAAGAGAGAGAGGAAAAGGAGGAGAAATGATGTGGGAAATAGGCCATGAAATTTGTTATGGTGCCATAATTGTTAGATGAACAGTAGGAGTAAGGGAAATATAGAAGATAATTATTTAGCCCTAGTGGGAAGATCTGTTATTTTCTAAACGGTATTTATAGACTGGACAGCCCAACAGCGTTTGGCATTTTATAAAACCTCTAGCTTTGTGAAACAGTTTTTATGATGGTGTCAGGACAATAAACATAACAGTGTCTAGTAGAATGGAGAAAACATCCTCCCCAAAACAGAAATGGTGGAACAGTAAACTGGGTGCCTTGTATAAAATATACAGGGATGAACATGAAGAAAAAAGACACTAAAAATTGTGAAAAGAAACCACCACAGGAAAAATAGGTATCTCGCTTAGCAAGCAAATGAGGCAAGAAACACAGAACACATGGGGCCAAATGGGGCCACCTCTCATCAAAGCTCAAAAATCTGGCTTTGGGTGGACTGTTTTGCCCCTCAGCCTGCTGGGTTGCCAAGGAATAGCTGCAGTGGTGCTCTAGTGGTAGAGCCAAATGGGGTTCCTATACACCTCATCCATTG